>NC_049981.1:9522209-9550493 GCF_000003815.2 Branchiostoma floridae
TCAGCTCCCCAAGGGGCGAGCTTGTATTCCGGGGGCAATGATGGGGTGATTGGTCAGGCCCCTAGAAAAACAGGGGGTGTTTTTTCTATTGAGAGGCATGATAGTTCCCCCATATAAACCTGGTGAGATAGGGTGGAAGTTCCGGCACCAAGGGACCAGTGAGTCTAGGGTGTGGATAGTTGTTCAGCGGGAGGGATCCGCAGGTTTCCCTGTGGGGGGATGGTATTCAGCCCCAAAGACAGGTATATTAACCTGTGTGTGGATGGTGATTAGCACCAGGGACAGGCATGTTTACCTGTGTGTGGATGGTGTTCAGCACCAGGAACAGGCGTGTTTAAATGTGTGTGGATGGTGTTCAGCACCAGGGACAGGCGTGTTTACCTGTGGGTGGGTGGTGTTCAGCACCAGGGACAGGTGTTTAAATGTGTGTGGATGGTGTTCAGCACCAGGGACAGGCGTGTTTAAATGTGTGTGGATGGTGTTCAGCACCAAGGACAGGCATTTTTTTCCTGTGGGTGGGTGGTATACAGCAATAGGGAAAGGCATGTTTGCATTTGTGGATGGTGTTCAGCACCAGGGACAGGCTTGTTTACCTGTGTGTGGATGGTGTTCAGCACCAGGGACAGGTGTTTAAATGTGTTTGGATGTTGTTCAGCACCAGGGACAGGTGTTTAAATGTGTGTGGATGGTGTTCAGCACCAAGGACAGGCATTTTTTTCCTGTGGGTGGGTGGTATACAGCAATAGGGAAAGGCGTGTTTGCATTTGTGGATGGTGTTCAGCACTATGTTCAGTAGTATGTTTCAGTATTCCAGAAAGATGGAAATGTTACAGATATTGAGTTCCATTTGCAAAAACTGTGGCAAAATAAATTTTGTCTGTGTAACTACATAGACTGTTTGAATTTACATATTTCATAGGTGAGGGCTCGAATGTATAATGGCAGTTTTTGATATGTCTACTAGTAGGTGGTTTGTAAACATTTGTTTTTCGCTTGTGCCACATTGCTCTACGTGGAATTAAAAAATTCTTGAGTCTGGAAAAGTGTGTGAGGTGCCTTGGGTGTTTTCATTATGTAATCACATGTAGTGGATTGGGTCGCAGGATGCAACTTCTGGGTGCTTGGCCCAGAACCCAGAGGCCTTGGGTTCCGATCCTGTCATGCTTTCCCTAATCCACACAGATGGAAAAATGGGTACCTGACTTTGGTTGGGGAGTTAAAGGGCTGGAAAGGAATAGGCAATGTCTCCAAAAACCACATCATACACGTACTCGTAACCCACTGCACCTACAGCCAGGCTTTTAGCCAGGCATGCGTCAACGTGTCATCTGGATGCACTATTTTCACTTAAAATCATCAAAAACTCTGCACCATGGAAGGTGGATGTCCCCAGACCCCCCTACAGTAGTCACTTACCGCGACTCACCAATAAATTTGGACTCCCTATTACAAAATCCTAGCTAAAAGCCTGCCTACAGCATTAATGGCACTACCTTTACATTTACCTTCTCTACCTTTACTGTTACCTTTACATACAGATCAGTCTATCCATCTTAAACCAATCTTTCTAAGATCCTACACAACACCTTTTAGCTAGATACTATCTTAATGATGTTGGTACCACAGAAGGTCAAGTGAGACATTTTATACATTAGTTAGAAATTGTGTATTCATTAGTAAAACATTTAGGAACATTTCATCCTCTTTACACAGTTTTGATATTTGAATTACATTCAGTATGCATACACTGATGATGCATACACAAGGTATGAAATACCAGGTTGCTAAGTTGTCGTACAACCATATTTTGCTTGGCACAACTTAGTTTCAAACTCAGATAGTGCTGCACATTCACTGGTTTCCAGCTGTCCAGTGTTGCTTTTCCACTGAATCTGCATTGTAATCGATTTTGCTTCATGGCGAATACTACCGTATATTCTCGAATAAAGTACGCACCCCAATTAAAGTACGCACCCCTGATTTTGGACAAGTCTTAGACAGATCTTTGGGACTGAAAGGTAAAATGGAAAAACTCAAATAAAGTACGCACCCCTTCTCCACCAGTTTTGAACAGACCTTTAACTAAATAAATTCGAATTTATGATGTTTTCCCCAGGTCATTTTGCATAAAATAACCTGGGTTTACACTGTCATTGTCTCTATAAACTTGTGAATTGCCTGCTGCAAATTATAAAAATCACTGAGAACTGGTAGAAGAAATCAGGCAAAACCAGTTGTACAAGTCAAAGTCACTAACTCAAAAGGATTGTATGCAAATGCAACTGTTAATATGTAAATCATGTTAAGACAATTTCTTTGTTTCATGTTTAGACAACTTCAAGACAACAACAATGTGTATGTTTTGAAACATTACTAGAAGTGTAGCTCCACCTTGCTTTATTTTAGGCTTTTCTTACCATTTACCTGTGCAGTGACCTCAAATAAAGTACGCACCCCAACTTTGGCAACAACTTGTAGCACCTTTTCAATTTTGAAAAGTTAAAAAAGTGCGTACTTTATTCGAGAATATACGGTAGTACTGGTTTTGTGGAATTACCTTTACCTATATCTAAAAATGTTAGCCAATAAACAACATTTTTGATGAAATGATGAAGTGATAAATTTAAAAGAGAAAAAAGAGTAACCCTACCTTCCGCCCCAATTTTTTCAGCACTGTAATCGAAAACACAATGCTGATTTTCCAAGGCCTAAAGTTTAATGACAAAAGTTTTTACTGTTCATCAGGTTTGGGATGCTGCGACCTTCTGTGACGCAGTAACATCCCCTTTGCTTTGAAGGCATATCCGCAGTCCTGACAAACGAACGGGCGTGCGTTGCTGTGCTTGTACAGCTTGTGGGCACGGAGTGAGCTGTCGTACTTAAACACAGCGCTACACTCCGTACAACAGAACGCTTTGGGCGACATTTCAGCGGGGCTTTCCATGGCAATCTGATGATATTGTGACGGATTTGCTCCGGCGGCCATCATGGAAAACAATGCCTCATTCTGCGTAGTTGAAACGTCAGCACGAGATATGAAAGAACTGATGTTACTGACAGTAGTATTTCCTACACCACCTTGGTTTCCAAATGTTGAAGGACATGTTACAACAGCCTGTCCGTGCCTCAAGGTCGTCTGTTGGTGTGACTTTGAGTTGTCTTCCCCAAGGTCATTACCTTCCCTCGTCACGGATGACTCTGTTGTACTTGCTACACCCTCCGACGTCAACAACATGGGAGTCGATTTTGGCAACATTGTTGAAAACATGTTGACCTGGTTGATAGTTTCACTGCCTGCAGTATCAGGGTCCACTCTAGGGGGCGTTGTTCTATCAAAAGTGTTACCATCTTCCTCTTTTTGATTGCCCTGTAGGCCAGCCTGCAGGAGTGAACCCCCTTCGGTAGTCCAACGTGTCGGGGCTTCTGTGCCGTCAACACCACTTTGATCCGGCATTATGTCACTGTGGTTGTGCCCTTGAACTTGTAAACTGTCCTCATACTGTGCTACACTCGAATGGGATTTCTCCATGCTTGTGTCACCTGCTCTAGTAGGTGAAGTAGGTGTAGCACACTCGCTACTAGATACTGGTATGCTATCAGCAGGACATGAAGATTTATCGACAGCAGCAATACCTACTTGGGATGGCAAGGAGACACAAGTTTGCGGCCTTTTCTTGTGCACTCTAGAATGCCGCTTCAGCATGCTTTTATCCTTGAAGCTGTAGCCACAAGTAGAGCAGATGAACGGGCGGGCGTTGGAATGCTTGTAAAGCTTGTGTGCACGGAGGGAACTAGCATACTTGAACGACGCCCCACACTTCACACAGACATGCTTGTTCTGGGGCCTGCTGTAAAAACTGGTGTCAAGACTACCTGACCTCGTGTCAGAGGTCACAGACCAAAGGTCAACTGATGCCAAGGGGTCAGAGGACATTGGGAAGAGACCTTGGAGGGAGTTCAAAGGTCCATAACCCCCGGTGGCAAAAGGTGGAAGAGATGCTTGCATATTTTGGTTTCCAGGTGGCACAACTGCTCTGTTTTGGGGATGAACATTCATGCTGTCTTTATCATATATCTCTTGGTGCTGTTGAAACAAAGTATTTGCAATTGTGTTTATCCGATCGATAGAATGACTACTTGATACTGTAGTAACAACTGGTGAGAAGGATTCAGTGCTAGCTCCAAATGAACAGTCTGGAAACTCAGAGTGTGAATGATGCTCAACCAAGGAAGGGTTGTCTTCAACTTCTGAAGAAAGTGTTGCATCGTTTTCTTCAGGTTCTTGTTTAATAGTGATAAGAGATGAAGTCAACACGTCCTTGCTGTTGTCCTGGCTAGACTGTAAACAACCTGTTTTGTTTACTTGTACCTCAGTCCCTTCACTCACTTCTCCCTGTCTGTAAACTACAGTGTTCTGACTACCGGACGTGTGATTGGCTGCACTGGATCTCCCATCATGCACTCCTTCAGGTCTGTTTCCTGTCTCAGACTGGAGAGCAGGTGTGTGTTTGGTTGAGCTGGACCTCCCATCATGCATTTCTCTCAGCCTGTTTCCAACATTGGCCTGGCTACCAGTCCTATGATTGGCTGGATAGCATCTTCCATCATGTGCTCTGTCCAATCCACTTCCACCCTGATTCACGTGATTGACAGCATCCCCTGATGTGTCTCTTGATACCCTGGGCCTGCTCTGAGTCTGAGATTCTCCTGGTAAGTAAAAAAAATAGATTAGAAATTAGAAATGTAATATGTTGTAGGCAAATACATAATGTTTACTTTCATAGGTCTATCCTAACAAACTATTGCTCTGATTATTTTTACTCAAAAACATTCATATACATTTTGTATATGGTGACCAGCTACTCTAGCTCTGTCCTGCCACTTGCTACACAGTGTAATTGAACACCACAGGGTGTCTCCCACTTTATCAAAACCATGGCAACAGCTGTCTGGTCCAAGTCATCAACTTTATCTGTTTGGAACAGAATAAAAAGAGGAAGAAGAAACAGAGCAAAAACAATGTATTTCTGTTCCGTGAGGGTAAACAAAATAAAGATTTGCATAAACTTTTCAAAACACACTTGCTAGTATAACAAATAAGAATGTTTCTGCTAGTGATAGAATAATAACTATATATATTGATATACACAAACTATAATAGTAATCAAAAGTATTGACAGCAGTGGAATTCATATTCACCTCCTTCTGAAACACTGTTTTCCCTGTTGTCTTGCCTTCCATGTGGTATGGTTTCCATGGAAACTGTTGACCTCTGACCTACTAGCTGGGACTGTTGGAAGGTGTGACCCAGGTAGGCTGTACAGTCCTCCATGATGTCAGTCACCTGAGGGCAGTCAATGTGAAAGTTAACGTAAAAATAATCTATGTACAGTATTTACAGGTTCATTGTACTGAGGATGTTCTCCTTAGTAGCTCTTTTTTGACAAGCATATAATGAACAGTCAATTACAGCTTAACATCCCATCCTAAGGACTGCAACTCTTTTTGGCAGCGTGCATGTCGGGTGAACGACACAGCCGAAATCGAACTCATGGCTTCTAGTTCCAGAGGAAGGGCCACTAACCCAACCCTTAACAGAGACAGTGGGTGCCATAGACTTCCTGCGATTTATGATCCACTGCTCACCGAGTCACTTGTGCTATCTACAGAAGCAGTCACTGTGGATTGTTCATTCCTTGACGAAGACTGGAGTTGTTCTGTTGAAAATTTAGGTGTGTGATTGCCAGTATGGTCATAATTACTAATGGATGAAAATTGATGCACTTATAGATGTCACCCACACAATCACTTAGCTGTGACCTACCTGTAGGTACACAGCAGCCAGCATGACCTCCTGTGCATCCCCAGCTGTGAGGTGTAGCCTGGCTGTGTACATGTAGTCCAGCAGCACAGACTGTCTCCCTTCTCTGTCACCAGTCATTATAACTCCACACTGTTACAAACCTACCTGTAGGTACACAGCGGCCAGCATGACCTCCTGTGCATCCCCAGCTGTGAGGTGTAGCCTGGCTGTGTACATGTAGTCCAGCAGCACAGACTGTCTCCCTTCTCTGTCACCAGTCATTATAACTCCACACTGTTACAAACCTACCTGTAGGTACACAGCGGCCAGCATGACCTCCTGTGCATCCCCAGCTGTGAGGTGTAGCCTGGCTGTGTACATGTAGTCCAGCAGCACAGACTGTCTCCCTTCTCTGTCACCAGTCATTATAACTCCACACTGTTACAAACCTACCTGTAGGTACACAGCAGCCAGCATGACCTCCTGTGCATCCCCAGCTGTGAGATGTAGCCTGGCTGTGTACATGTAGTCCAGCAGCACAGACACACCCTTCTCTGTCACCAGTCGTAACTCCACACTGCTCGCCTCACTGTCTGTGAACAGGGCCTTAAAGTACCCAGAACACGCACACAGGACACCTCTGTGGGCAGGGAAGCTCCTGCTACCAACCTGGGAGACATGGATGGGTTATATTCAAGGCACAGCCCACTGATACAGTCTCCTATTCATTTATATAGACACCGTTCACACTCAAAGAACAAGCGGGTTAAACATGATCCGGATCAGAATTTTGAAAAGCATTCACACTCGTTTTCAAACAATCTGATTGATCATACACAATCCAAGCTGATTAGAATTTAAAAAAAAGTTGCCTTCAATGTGAAATCTTTATAAGTCACTAAGTGGTTAGGGAGGTTGAATACATGACTGAACACACAGCCTATGGTATACCGAACAATAGAGTCTTCATTTTTGTTACTTACATCTTCTTTGGCCTTGAAATATTCTATGACATTAGCATACGTTTTCTGATATTCATTTGTGCAATCCACAGCATATATTTGCTTATTTTTCAGCTGCTTTGCATGATTTCCAGTATGGCTGAAAACTTTGGGGAGGGGGGTCGGGTGGACACAAGAAAATTGATGCATTCACAGATGTCATCCATATGTAATGTATTGTATTTGTTTATTGTAACTGTCGCGTTCTTGCGACCCTTCTTCGAGCGGGTGATCTATACCTGTTCGGGGAAGGGTGTTCTAGAACCGTCATAACGCGACCAGTAATGTGATTCAAAATAAAAGCAGTCTGGATGTGATCGTCCTACAAGTGTGACGTTTGTCTTGTGTCTCCGTCTTTGGTCTTCCCTCCAACATTGGTGGCAGCGGTTATGCCGCTTTCGAGCGGCCGGACCCGTGATGAAACACCATCCTAGGCCCTCTATCCGCTACCGTGTCACCCGGTTCGCCCGGAGACCTTCGGCCAACCGCCTGATCGCCTGACAACGTCTACCATGTGCCAAGCCACCTCCACTCGCTGCCGCTGACCACAGAGCCCGACTCCACACCCTGAAGCCACCGTCGCTGACCGCGTGTACCAGAGTCTCCTGTAGACCATGCCGCAGTCTTCATGGCCCGACCCAACTCGGATTTCACACCAAGGACCCGTCCCTGGGCGATGTCCGCCTCGACCACAGCTGCCCGTGTCACCAACCGTGGACTTTTGAGAATGAGCACCGGCGAAAACTTCTGCTGTGACCAGACCGAACTGTAAAAGGGCCTCTACTTGCTCCAGGAAGGCCACTGAACTGTCATGCCGCAAGACCTATGAACTTGAAATGTACTGCTGCACGATGTCCTGTCCAATGTGTTAAGTATTTTGTCTGGAGATTATTGTGATATTGAGTATTGTGGTGCTTACCTAGGGAGAACTAGAGTCTGCGGGACGACACTCCTAGGAAGAAGACTACTTTGTCCTTTGTCAGAACCTGCGAGGTTGCTGATTGTCAAGGAAATATTGTCACGATGATTGAATTTTGTATATTGAACTATTTGAACTGATGCTTACCAAGTGTACTAGTAGAATCAATGACATTATTGATGCCTGCGGGGCGACTACTGCTGGTAAGACTATCCTGACCACACTGAGGGTGTGCCCACATGTATTGTTTGTGTTTTAAGATAACGTTCTCTATGCCTTGACCGTAAGCCTGCGGGATAACGTTGATGCCTTGTTGAACCTATGCTGTGCTGTATTCTGAATTTTGACTGTGTGATGCTTGCCTAAGGAGCGCTGACGTCTGCACGACGTCTCTCCTAGGAAGATCAATGGTTGTATGATGCTCACCTTAATAGATAGAATGACTGCCTACGGGCCGACCCTATTCCTAAGTGCTTACTATTCTAGATGTGGAAACTGCGTGAACTTGCCTAGCTAGATGTGGAAACCGTGTATTTGTAGCTACATAGAACGACTGCCTGCGGGCCGACCCTATGGAATGTTTGATATGTCCAATGTACAGTAGTTCTGTGCCTTGACGTACTTCAAAGTGGTGAGTCCACAGAAATATTTTTAGTATCGGAAACTAGCAGGTGAGGACACCTGCTAAGTTGAGGGGGGAGGAATGTAATGTATTGTAATTGTTTATTGTAACTGTCGCGTTCTTGCGACCCTTCTTCGAGCGGGTGATCTATACCTGTTCGGGGAAGGGTGTTCTAGAACCGTCAGAACGCGACCAGTAATGTGATTCAAAATAAAAGCAGTCTGGATGTGATCGTCCTACAAGTGTGACGTTTGTCTTGTGTCTCCGTCTTTGGTCTTCCCTCCAACACATATATGAAGAATACTGGACTTTCCTGATGCATATCTCTCAAGAAGTATCATTTGAAGTATACTTTAACCAGTTGAGTTGATTATGTGTATTCAATGAGAAGTGTACATGCAAGGCTCGAAATACTTTTTAGTACTAAAAACTTTGTAGTTTGAGCCCTGACATGTATGTATGTGTTGGCACCCAATATCTGCCTGAGTTTGCCATGTATTGTATTGTCTGAAATTTCAGTAAATCTAAATCTAAATACCTTAATGATGACATCACACATCTGTCCTGCCTGTCTCTGCTCCTGTAGACAGGTGAGGATACGGCTGGGGAGGGCGGGGTACTGGCAGGTGTGGGGCATAAGGGCAGCCATCCTTCCGCCTGTCAGCTGTAAAATACAGGTGGACAAAACAGCTAGAGATCTTGCCAGGTGCAAAATACAGGTGAGTGAAACACTCTGTCATTCCACTTGTCAGGTGCAAAATACAGGTGGATGAAACAACTCTAAGATTCCTCCTAACAGGGGCAAAATACAGGTGGATAAAACAACTCTTATTCCACCTGCCAGCTGCTCAATACAGGTGGATAAAACAACTTTCAATTATTCCACCTTCCAGGTGCTGGATAAAACAACTTCCATTCAACCTGCCAGGTGCAAAAGACTGGAGGAGGATAAAACAACTCTTATTTCCTCCTGGCTGGTGCAAAAATTATATATCCGTCAGGAAAAAAGAATCTCATATAACGTTTTCCACAAGAAATGGGAAGAAAACCTAGGTTACAATGGCAACATCAACAAGGAATATATAAACAGGAATTATATCATGATAAATTATAGAAAAACTGTCCTAAAACTCACAAATTCTGAAAAAATTGCCAACACAGCTGCTCTGTGCTGTGTTTACTTGTTCGGGATAGTGACACCGGAAGTGATTCCTAACCTCTGACCTTTAACCCTAAACAAAAAACTGCGTGCATGAATATTCTTCCCCCAGGCACTACTTGTTGGACGTGTTTGTAAGCCAGAATCTTGCCACGTCAAAATGTTTTGAGCCCGTTTCACGTCTTCTCAACGACTCAAGACGATGGAGGAGCCAGAGGAAGAGACGATAGACCTTACAGGGCCAGAAGAAGTGGTCGAAGAAGCCGAGTATAACCAAGACTTTTCGGATGAAGACTCGCTTCTTCCACAAGCAGTCGTAGAAGGAGGGGAGGGCCACAGGTACGTCTTGGAGCGAAGGGAGTGTCTTAGAATTTTAAAAACGGTATCAAATACATGTAGGATTGGCACATATGAAATTTGTTAGAAAGCGATATGTAAGTGGGCGAAATTAATACAGTATTGTTTGCAAAGCATATTGACACATACGACATAGTACTTGATATATAATTATATTTCAGCCATACATAGTATGGTGAAATATATTGTTATATTGCAATCCATACATAGTATGGGATTGCAATATACTGTTTATATTGCAATCCATACATAGTATGGGATTGCAATATATTGTTATATTGCAATCCATACATAGTATGGGATTGCAATATATTGTTATATTGCAATCCATACATAGTATGGGATTGCAATATATTGTTTTTCCTGAGTTTCTCCTGTCAAAATCTTCAAATGGATTCTACTTTTTCATTTTTGGGCCAAATGAGCTGAAATTTGGCATGGAGGTAGAAATAGCAAATACCCCCAGACGTTTTTTTCACTTTTTTGATAGAGGCCTTAGAATTTATGATATTTAGGGTTTTTGGTCATTTTTAGACAAAATATATATATTTTGGGCCCCTGTGCCCTGGTATTACAAGCTGATGACCTGAAATTTGGTACAGAGGTGCATTGGACATATGAGCACAGAAAACCATCAAAACTTTCTTCATAGATCACTCCAAAAATGAGTTATTTTAGGGTTTTTGGCCATTTTTGACTAAAAAAGTATATTTTTGGCTCCTATGCCCTTGTATTCAAACCAAATGACCTGAAATTTGGTAGATATGTGCATTGGACACATGAGCACAGGGTCCCACCAACACTTTCTTCATAGATCACTTCAAAAATGAGTTATTTTGGGTTTTTTGACCATTTTTGACTAAAAATGTCTATTTTTTGCTCCTATACCCTTGTATAGAAACCAAATGGCCTGAAATTTGGTGAAGAGGTGCATTGAACATATGCTCACATGACCCCATTGAAACTTTCTTCATAGATCACTTCAAAAATTAGTTATTTTGGGGTTTTCAGTCATTTTTGTCTAAAAATGTATATTTTGGCTTCTATGCCCTTGTATTGAAACCAAATGACCTAAAATTCGGGATAAAGGTGTGTAGGACAACTGCCCACAGTACTTCATTATTCCTTTGAGCAGACATTACTTCAAATTGTTGAATTTGGGGATTTTTTCCAGGATGAAGATGGATTGCAATATGCTGTATTTGCTCCTAAGCAAATGTCGGCCTTTCTAGTTATATTGCAATCCATACATAGTATGGGATTGCAATATATTGTTTTTCCTGAGTTTCTCCTGTCAAAATCTTCAAATGGATTCTACTTTTTCATTTTTGGGCCAAATGAGCTGAAATTTGGCATGGAGGTAGAAATAGCAAATACCCCCAGACGTTTTTTTCACTTTTTTGATAGAGGCCTTAGAATTTATGATATTTAGGGTTTTTGGTCATTTTTAGACAAAATATGTATATTTTGGGTCCCTGTGCCCTGGTATTACAAGCTAATGACCTGAAATTTGGTACAGAGGTGCATTAGACATATGAGCACAGAAAACCATCAAAACTTTCTTCATGGATCACTTCAAAAATTAGTTATTTTAGGGTTTTTGGCCATTTTTGACTAAAAATGTATATTGTTGGCTCCTATGCCCTTGTATTAAAACCAAATGACCTGAAATTTGGTACATAGGTGCGTTTGACATATGACCACAGAACCCCATCAACGCTATGTTCGTTGTTTACTCCAAAAATGAGTTATTTTAGGGTTTTGGGCCATTTTTGACTAAAAATGTATATTTTTGGCTCCTATGCCCTTGTATGAGAACCAAATGACCTGAAATTTGGTACAGAGGTGCATTGAACATATGCTCACAGGACCCCATTGACACTTTCTTCATAGATCACTTCAAAAATTAGTTATTTTGGGGTTTTCAGTCATTTTTGACTAAAAATGTATATTTTTTGGCTTCTATGCCCTTGTATGTAAACCAAATGACCTGAAAGTTGGTACAAAGGTAAATTGGACATATGACAACAGGACCCCATCAACACTTTCTTCATAGAGCACTTATAAAATGAGTTATTTTGGGATTTTTAGCCATTTTTAACTAAAAAATGTATATTTTTGGCTCCTATGCCCTTATATTGAAACCAAATGACCTAAAATTCGGCATGAAGGCGTGTAGGACAAGTGCCCACAGTACTTCATTTTTCCTTTGAGCAAACATTACTTCAAATTGTTGAATTTTGGGATTTTTTCAAGGATGAAGATGGATTGCAATATGCTGTATTTGCTCCTAAGCAAATGTCGGCCTTTCTAGTTATATTGCAATCCATACGTAGTATGGGATTGCAATATATTGTTTTTCCTTTGTCTCTTCTTCTTCTCCTGTCAAATCTTCAATTGGGATTAATTTTTTCATTTTTTGGCCAAATGAGCTGAAATTTGGCAGGGTGGTAGAAATAGCAAATACCCCCAGACGTTTTTTTCACTTTCTTGATAGAGGCCTTAGAATTTATGATATTTAGGGTTTTTGGTCATTTTTAGACAAAATATGTATATTTTGGGCCCCTGTGCCCTGGTATTACAAGCTAACGACCTGAAATTTGGTACAGAGGTGCATTGGACATATGAGCACAGAAAACCATTAACACCTTCTTCATAGATCACTTCAAAAATTAGTTATTTTAGGGTTTTTGGCCATTTTTGACTAAAAATGTATATTTATGGCTCCTATGCCCTTGTATTAAAACCAAATGACCTGAAACTTGGTACATAGGTGCGTTTGACATATGACCACAGAACCCCATCAACGCTTAATTCATTGTTTACTCCAAAAATGAGTTATTTTAGGGGTTTTGGCCATTTTTGACAAAAAATGTATATTTTTGGCTCCTATGCCCTTGTATGAAAACCTAATGACCTGAAATTTGGTACAGAGGTGCATTGAACATATGCTCACAGGACCCCATTGACACTTTCTTTATAGATGACTTCAAAAATGAGTTATTTTAGGGTTTTCAGTCATTTTTGACAAAAAATATATATTTTTGGCTTCTATGCCCTTGTATGTAAACCAAATCACCTGAAATTTGGTAGAAACGTAAATTGGACATATGGCAACAGGACCCCATCAACAATTTCTTCATAGAGCACTTATAAAATGAGTTATTTTGGGATTTTTAGCCATTTTTAACTAAAAAATGTATATTTTTGGCTCCTATGCCCTTATATTGAAACCAAATGACCTAAAATTCGGCATGAAGGTGTGTAGGACAAGTGCCCACAGAACTTCATTTTCTCATTGAGCAAACATTACTTCAAATTGTTGAATTTGGGGATTTTTTCAAGGATGAAGATGGATTGCAATATGCTGTATTTGCTCCTAAGCAAATGTCGGCCTTTCTAGTTTTTTCTTTGTCTCTCCTGTCAAATCTTCAAATGGGAATAACTTTTTTATTTTTTGACCAAATGACCTGAAATTTGGCAGGGTGGTAGAAATAGCAAATACCCCCAGACCTTTTTTTCACTTTATTGATAGAGGCCTTAGAATTTATGATATTTAGGGTTTTTGGTCATTTTTAGACAAAATATGTATATTTTGGGCCCCTGTGCCCTGGTATTACAAGCTAATGACCTGAAATTTGGTACAGAGCTGCATTGGACATATGAGTACAGAAAACCATTTACACTTTCTTCATAGATCACTTCAAAAATTAGTTATTTTAGGGTTTTTGGCCATTTTTGACTAAAAATGTATATTTTTGGCTCCTATGCCCTTGTATTAAAACCAAATGACCTGAAATTTGGTACAGAGGTGCATTAAACATATGAGCACAGAAAAAAATCAACACTTTCTTCATAGATTGCTTAAAAAATGAGTTATTTTAGGGTTTTTGGCCATTTTTGACTAAAAATGTATATTTTTGGCTCCTATGCCCTTGTATTAAAACCAAATGACATGAAATTTGGTACATAGGTGCGTTTGACATATAACCACAGAACCCCATCAATGCTTTATTCATTGTCTACTCCAAAAATGAGTTATTTTAGAGTTTTTGGCCATTTTTGACAAAAAATGTATATTTTTGGCTCCTATACCCTTGTATGAAAACCTAATGACCTGAAATTTGGTACAGTAGTGCATTGAACATATGCTCACAGGACCCCATTGACACTTTCTTCATAGATGACTTCAAAAATTAGTTATTTTGGGGTTTTCAGCCATTTTTGACTAAAAATGTATATTTTTGGCTTCTATGGCCTTGTATGTAAACCAAATGACCTGAAATTTGGTACAAAGGTAAATTGGACAAATGACAACAGGACCCCATCAACACTTTCTTCATAGAGCCCTTATAAAATGAGTTATTTTGGGATTTTTAGCCATTTTTAACTAAAAAATGTATATTTTTGGCTCCTATGCCCTTATATTGAAACCACATGACCTAAAATTAGGCATGAAGGTGTGTAGGACAAGTGCCCACAGTACTTCATTTTCCCTTTGAGCAAACATTACTTCAAATTGTTGAATTTTGGGATTTTTCAAGGATGAAGATGGATTGCAATATGCTGTATTTGCTCCTAAGCAAATGTCGGCCTTTCTAGTTATATTGCAATCCCCATACATAGTATGGGATGCAATATATTGTTTTTCCTTAGTTTCTCCTGTCAAAATCTTCAAATGGATTCAACTTTTTCATTTTTCGACTAAATGACCTGAAATTTGGCATGGGCATAGAGTTGGCAAATACCCCCAGACGTTTTTTTCATTTTTTTCACAAAGGCCTTAAAAATCATTTTATTGCGTTAATTCGGCAATTTTCTGACAAATTTGTATATTTTGTGGTCCTGTGCCCTGGTATTACAACGACAAGAACCGAAATTTGGCACAGGGTTACCTTGGACATATGTCCACAGGGTATCATTTGTGTTGGTGATATACACCACTTGGAAATCATTCATTTTTTAGTGTTTTGGGCTATATTCCGACCAAAAATGGGCCAAAAAAATCCGAGACACTCTCGTAGAATCCCATGCACGTTCGATGTTCGATATAGTCCAACGTAATTCCATGATGGAACGTGTGTTCCGACATGGGGTTACCTGCGGTCATCCCGTAAACCAGCATCGATCACGCGTCACGAGGAACAACGTTGAAAGTAATGGCTTTTTTAACCACAGAAGAAACTTGACAATGAATAAAATGTTCGCACATCACTGTACTGGTGTTGTTGTACCTGTAAAATTCACACCGACGTTGAAAGTTTGCGTTTGCCATGAACGTGTGCTTTGATTTGGGGTAACCTGCGGCCATACCGTAAACCGACATCGATCGCGCAGCACAACGTTAAAACTCATGGCTGTTTTAACCACAAATAAAACTTAAAAACGAATATAAGGCACATACATCAATGAGTGTTGTTGTTAGAGCTACGTTATACCGACAATGCTCATACTTTCTCCCGTTTTCTGTTGCCACACCTCCTCACTTGGCGAGCCTGTAAGTGCTGTTTTGCACAGCATCCAAACGCTTTTAAAATCAGCTTTTAAGTACTTTAAACTGACTTCACACCGTTAACTTGGCTTTTATTTGAATAATACAATGTAATTGTATCAGTACTGAATAAATAACTAATGCTCAATGTTTGTTACAGCAGGCTGATGTTTAAAAAATCATTTCTTAACGTAGTTACGCTGTCTGAAAATTCCATTCACTTTGTAGGGGGATAACTTAAAAACAATCAATTTTTTTTTACGAATCGAGATACAAAAATGATAGAAACTAATAAAAATATATTTCTAGTAAATTATCATAACCAAAATATTGATGTTTTTTTGACAATTTTTGACATAAAATATTCTATTTATGTGGTATTCTTTATATTCCCCATATGGCCACCATATGATGGCAATAGTGTGTTCCAAATATTTGCATACGTTGGAGCGTTTTATTTATATCAGGGGTGAACCTGCTATTGAAAACCAAGCTGAATGCCGTTTTTGTAACAATAAACAGTCTTTCAGATGAGATATGTAAATCATAAAATTTTGATTAGTATTTTGCATAAAACAAAGAATATTACTTAAACGAAAACGACCCCAACTACGACAGTGTTATGAGTTCACCCCTAACAATGCTGGAAGATGGTTTCACCGTTCGAGTTCGAAGTTCATTCTTCCAACTGTCAGACGATGTCTGATTAGAAAATCCGGAAAGTTTTCTCACTTCTCTCACGAAAACTTTCTTACTAAAATTTTCTAGCGGTAGCGTCAACAATATCTTGTACTTCATTTCTTCAAAGTCGAAAGATCGACAGACGTCGAAGCGGTTCAGAGGATCCACTGTCGTGATTTTTCGTCAGGGAAGCGAGTGCCGACAAAGGTAAGTTACGTATGATAGTAGTTTTCCCGCCAAATGTATATGTCACAGAAAACTAAATAAATAATTTATTGAACTTCTATAAAAAAGAAATGTTACATTACATAGTGTTTGCAGAAATGTAGGGTGACATTTCTTCCCTGTACTAAGTTGTAGATTTTTTTAAAACCGATTTTGTTG
The DNA here is from genome assembly GCF_000003815.2 of Branchiostoma floridae. Taxonomy (NCBI): domain Eukaryota; kingdom Metazoa; phylum Chordata; class Leptocardii; order Amphioxiformes; family Branchiostomatidae; genus Branchiostoma; species Branchiostoma floridae. The sequence continues at coordinate 9,538,627 of NC_049981.1, forward strand.
ACAAACTACTTACAAAAATGCACAAAAGCCCAACGATTATATTCTATAGAACACCCATTCGAGAATTCGAAAGAAAAAAAAAATACTGGGTTCAGTCAAGTAAATCTATTCGTCTTACTCAGTTTAGGGTGGCAATAAGTGTTATATTTTAGCAGTTTGTTTATCAGCTGAGTATAATGTGTTGTTATTCACAAGATCATCTTATATTTATAAGGCCCTAGGAAAAAAAATGTAGTGTTTCCTGTTTCAGTCCTGAAAAAATTAGGGTCGGTAGGTAGGGATTATCTTTGTTTTTTCTTGTATTTTTTTTTAGGCTGGCCAAAATTCTAGTGATACATATTTACAATACAGTTGAACAAAGTAAACTGAAATGTATGATGACACTTGTCTTTCAATGTCAAACTTTAATTTTGTGCATGATAGATACATTTATCCTTCATTAGATGGGACAAGCAGTGTTTTACTTCAATAGGAAGCAGGCCAAATAGAAATTCTAACTGGAAGCTATGTGACTCCACTGCCCACCCAAAAAAAAGTCTAGGGTCGGCAGGTTTTTTTAGGGTAGGTAGGGAAACAGGAAACACAACATTTTTTTTTCCTAGGCCTAATAAGTAAATCCTCGCTTGATGTGATGTGATGTGTTATTGTTACAACATTGAAAGTTATCCTTTTATTGTTGTAAACCTCCCTAATTGAATCACCCCTCTTCCACATACTAGGGAGCAAAAATTTTTGTTACTAGAATTCATGAGGGTCTGCATGCCTTTTTCCGTTTTAAGTGTTACGAGCCATTTTAATTCACCGTTAATCGTTACCGACCCGCTCTAATTCAACGTTAATCGTTATCGGTATATTCTTCGTTAAGCGTTATTGGTCGTTTTAATTCAACGTTAATCGTTATTTGTTATCCAGAATTCACCGTTAAGCGTTACCAAGAAATTCTTCGTAACCCGTTATACTGTACACACGAAGTCAAATGCCAGATAGAACCCCCTTAAAATGCAGGAAATTGCGTTTCACAGGGTCCAGATTTCAAAATTTCTCCGAGCCTCCCGGCCTTCGAACTCTGAACACTCCAAACTTTATCACTCATACAGATTTCAGTGTCAAACATAGTTTCGGGCAAAAAGTTCTCCTAGAATGCAGAAAAGGAGGTTTCTCCGGACCTCCATTGCGACGGCTTGCGCCTTTGGCGCTCACGACGATGTGGGGAAAATATGTTAGGGGCACAAAAAAAACTTTTCTCTCTAAATCTAATAAAATGTCATTTTAGCTTCATCTTACGGCAAAATCTGTCCTTCAAAATGCAGTAAATGGTGTTTCAGATTTTTAAATTTTCCCAGACTTATATTGCAATGTCTCGTGCCTTCCGAGCTCGAAATAATAAAAATATGTCGGGGCTAAATGGGGTTGGAGTCCAAAGCTACGAGTATAATTATGTGTGATTTGATGAAAATGTCAAAATCAACCTAGCTTAGTCGGTTGGCAAAATTTGCCGAAAATGCAGGAAATAGCATTTAAGACTATAAGAGGGTCTTGATTAAAAAAAATTTCTGGAATGGGTCTCGCCTTCGGCGCTCCATGTGCTGAAACAATAGTTCACTCCCCCCATATGACATTTGCTGCCGCCTTCTCTGTGGCGGGCCGGGAACTCTGCCTCTGTCAATTTACAGATGTCATGGACATTATATTGTCCCTGTCATTCCTCCGGGTTCTGGGCACCTTTTGCTTCTCACAATGTATTCACCCATTGATATACAGTAGCTACTCTAGCGTTGTATGAATAGGAATGCACGTCGATGTTACTGTTATGCTTTGTAACTCATTCTGAATTTACCGTTAAGCGTTACCGGGCCTCCTGAATTTACCGTTAAGCGTTACCGGGCCTCCTGAATTCACCGTTAAACGTTAGTTACCAAGAACCCCCCATGCAGACCCTCGTTCATATCTTTGCCAAATGATCTAGAGAAGTATTATAGATTTTTTCCATTGACTTATAAGTTATATTATATTGCAAGTTAGGTCCTCTTTTATATAAATTGTCTCAGCTGATCACTTTCTACATACACAAATGGTATAACTTGTGTAAAGATACCAAAAAGGGAGGTTTTCAATTTCATGCAGTACCTAGCCTGCAAGCCTCTTTGGCCCAAGGCCCAATTTACCAAACTTTACCTTTGTTTTCCTGACCCCTACCCATACCAAATGTCATCAAGATCCATCAAAGGCTTCTTGAGTTATACTGTTGACAGACACACAGATAAACACACCCATAATGTAACCTTGTTGGCGAAGGTAGAGATGCATGTTTAAATATCGCACACACAAAAATATGAATTACAGCATATCACCAACAGTATGTAGATGCTGTAAGATTCGCAAAATCTTGTGCAAGATGAGGTGTATGTATCTTCTAATTGACTGCATCACTAGCCCTGGAACAAAGGCCATCATCCAGGAGGTATGGACTTGTAAAGCCAGTCACATAGATGCAAAAGAGCCTGCATGTACAATGTATACTATACTTGTGAAAGTTGATTGTTCACTCTGGTATTATTAATGTTTCAGGAGAAATGCCAAGACGTAAAAGTAAAAAGGTGCTGATAAAGTTGAATGCATGGAAGGCAGAACAGGAAAATAAGAAGACGGGTGATGAGCAGGGCATAGCGGGACACGAGAAAGCTGAAGAGCAGCAAGTAGAGGGAGCAAGAGAAAGGCTGGCTGATGAGCAGGAGTGTGAGGTAACAGGGGAGTGGCAGGGGGAAGAGTTCATGTTCAACCCCTTCACACCAAATGATCAATTGCAGCTGGCAGGTCAGTTGAACCTTTCCATTGAACAATATATCAATATCGAGCAAAGGAATATTCCTTTGGAGACACCCGTCAATCTCATTAGGATGGAAGGGGATGGGAACTGTTTTTATAGAGCAGTAAGTTACCATATTTTTGGTACTCAGGAGTATCATGATGTACTCAGGCAGCGTATGATTGAATACATGTCAACAATGTCTAAGGATCTTTGCAGTTTATTATTGGAACCAGGACAAACCATGGAGAAGTTCCTGTCTGGTGAGTGTCATCCTGAGGGCCCTCCAGCAAAGCTTGGTACGTGGGCCACACAGGTTGAAATAGATGCAATGTCCTTACTACTGGGAAGATGCATCTTTGTGTACGGTAAATATGGCGACAATTGGGCATGGATGAAGTATCCAATAAGGGAAAGTACTTGTGATAGAACCATGTTAGGTGATAGTAATGCATTGTACATACAAAATACAAACCTTGACCACTTTGATGTAGTAACAACAGTTTTGAGACGTAGACAGACAAGGAGTATGTCACGGTGCCACAGAGAAGAAGCTACAGAGGTCTCACAAGTTCCCAGTAGCAACAGCAAGCACAGGCTAATCGACAACGATGATGAGGACAGGAAAAGGGCCAGACGAGATCGAGAAAGGAAGCGGTACCATGAGGATCCCCAGTATGCCAAGGCCCAACGGGATCAAAAGAAGACCAAGTATCACACAGATCCAAATCATAGAGATTTGAAAAAAAGAAACGTGCAGATTAACCAAGAAAAGCACCAGAATTTAGCTGATGTTGAGAGGGACATTGAAGAGTTCCAGAGAGAATGCAAAAAGGGGCCAGAATATGTTTGCACTGTATGTCATAGGCTTTTGTTTTGCAATCAAGTCGTAAGCTGTGAAGAATCTAACTATGTTCAGGCTGTTCGGCATTGTCTTACAGGTACGTATGTACATCAATGCAATGTAGACTGCCCACATGCGTGTCCCAAAGCAACATCTTCCAGGGGCAAGGAGTGGATATGTCACTGTTGTCATGAACACTTGTCAAAAAAAAAGACAATTCCATACGAGGCCCAGAGTAATAAGATGAAGCTCCCAGAAATACCTCCTGAGCTCAGAAGTCTCAATACTCTGGAGTCACAACTCATAGCCAAGAGAATACCATTCATGAAAGTTGCAGCTCTCCCGAAAGGGGGTCAGAAAGGAGTTCTTGGCCCAGTTGTGTGCGTTCCAGCAGATGTGAGCGAAACACATGCAATCCTTCCCAGAATGCCTTCAGAAGCTCAGTTAATCAAAGTCAAACTGAAGAGGAAGCTTCAGTACAGTTCATATCACATGTATAGACAAATCAGTCCATTGAAGGTGGATGTTGCACTGAAGTACCTTGTAGAAAATAATGAACTTTACAGCGGTACGTCTATTGATGCAGACTGGACTTTGTCTTGGAACAATGGAGAAGGGCTTGTTGAACAATCTGATGCTGAACATGTAGGGAATGACGACTTAGAAATTGGCACAACCACAGAGCACAGCGAGTTTGTCAATGAGGAGGGCAACGATGTGGTAGGACCGACTGGAGATGGCGTGGAAGATGATGAAATGGATGACATTGTTCGTCGACTTCGACAGGTGAATTTGGAAGAGGCGATCAAAGAAGCTGGACAGGTGAATGTTGAAGAGACGATCGAAGAAGCCGAACAGGTGAATGTGGAAGAGGCGATCGAAGAAGTCGATCTGATTGAGGAAGAGGAACTGGACAGCCTCTTACGGGGATTGCCACATGACACTTGCCTCCAGCCAGTAGACATAGGTCAGGATTTCCTAGACCACCACGATGAACGCATCATGTGCGTGGCTCCAGGAGAGGGGAAGAAGCCTATTTCTGTGTTTCAGGAGGTTGGAGGAGAGGCAATGTCCTTCCCCGTTCAATTCCCTACAGGCAAGTTTTCTTTTAATGACGATCGTGATGTACGGATTACGCCTAGCAAGTATTTCAAGGCGCGCCTCATGGGTGCAGATGCGCGGTTCGCGAGCGACACTAGCTACATATTCTTTGCACAGTATGTAACAGAGCTGCACTTCATACAGTCAAATATTTCCATATCTATGCGCAAAGGTTCGCCGATAGCAAGTGATGGCCGCGAAATATCTGCTGGTATGTTATCAAACAAAGAGGACTTACAGTCCATTCTCAAGTCAGACCAGGGCTATCGCTTTCTTCAGCCAGTCAGGGGTACTCCGCAGTTCTGGGACAAGACGCTAAATGAATTGTTCGCGATGATAAGACAGCTGGGAATTCCAACCTGGTTCGCTACATTTTCTGCGGCAGATTTGCGATGGCCAGAAGTGTTAGAGGCGATTCGACAAGATCATGGCACAGTACCAGTAAGTGAGTTGTCGTGGGAAGAGCGTTGCAACATTTTGAAGAGTAACCCTGTTACTGCCGCTCGCATGTTTGATCACAGAGTCAAGCTGTTGTTTAAACATCTCATTAAATCTCCATCGCAACCGATCGGTGAGGTCGTAGACACGTTCACGAGGACTGAGTTCCAGCAAAGGGGCTCACCTCACATACATTGTTTGTTTTGGGTGAAAGATGCACCAAAATTGGGTGTAAATTCTGAAGAAGAGATCTGCTCTTTTGTGGACAGATATGTGTGCTGTCAGCTGCCAAACCCAGAAACAGATAAGGAGTTATTTGACATAGTTAGCCAGGTTCAATTGCATCGAAAGGGTCATACATCATCATGCAAGAAAGGTGGCAAGGTCTGTAGGTTCGGATTCCCTAAACCGCCAGTGAAGCAGACATTTCTGTGCAGCCCTGTGCCCCAGCAGGACCTGACCGATGAAGAATCGGCATCCAATGCTGAGAGAAAGAAGCAAGCCGAATCCAACCTGAAGAAGTTCTGGGATGTTTTGGACAAGAACAAAGAGCCAGAGAAGTGCTCTACTGACGACGTTCTCAGGGAGGCAAACCTCACCACTGCGCAGTTGTGTGACGCTTTGAACTTGATGGCAACTAGGAAGCAAGTATTCCTCAGACGTCAGCCAAAGGACATGTGGGTGAACAATTTCAATCCGCATCTGCTCCGCGCGTGGAATGGTAACATGGACATCCAATATATCTTCGATGCATACAGTTGTGTCAAGTACATTGTATCGTACATAAGCAAAGCAGAAAGAGAAATGGGAAAGCTGCTCAAAGAGGCTCAGAAAGAGGCAAGGGAAGGTAACGAAGATGTGGTTACAGAAATGAGAAAAGTTGGCAGTGCCTACCTTCACCATAGGGAAGTGAGCGCCCAGGAGGCGGTCTATCGGGTCTGTAGCCTGAAGTTGAAGGAGTGCTCAAGAGCAGTCACATTCATACCGACAGATGAGCAAGCCAATCGCTTGTCGAAACCTTTGGCAGAGATTCAAAGGCTTGCAAGTGAGGGAAACTGTGATGAAACAAGCATCTGGATGCCAAGCATTATGGATCGATACAAGGCAAGGCCACTGGAAGAACCCTTCCTATCAATGTGTGCTGCAGAGTTTGTCTCGGAATATCGCGTCGTTTCTTGTTCGGGCATGCAAGATGATGCCGAGCAGTCGTCCAGAGGAGCAGCAAAACATAACTTGAGGGATAATTTTGGGGTTGTTCAAAAGCGTACAAGATCTCAGCCTGCAGTCATCCGTTACGCTAAGTTTAACAAAATGAAAGAGCCAGAGCGATTCTACTTGACATTGCTCAAGTTGTACTTGCCACACTATCTTGACACGCAGTTGAAACCACCACAGTATGCAAAGTATGAAGAATACTACTCTGATGGGTTTGCTCCTTTGTCAGAGGAGAGAGTTAATGTCATTGTGCATGCGAACAGGTGTAAATTTGAGCAAAATGTCGAGGAAATTGAGCAGGCTCGTAAAGACGTGGAAGACGGTAATCTAGATGACGCTTGGGCCCAGATCTTCCCCGAAGTGGAGCAAGAAAGACAAGAGTGCCTAGATAAGAGGGGAGGAAACGAGGGGAATGATGATGATGAAGGCACTGAGGACGACATTCCTGACCTAGCAACAACTGACAAATCAAAAGAGAAAAGCTTTGCCATAGAGGCCTGCCAGAAGCAGATCTCAGAAGAAGCTGCGATCCCCATGATGCAGTCACTCAACCCAATGCAACAGAGGGTCTTCTATTTTGTACGGAAGTGGTGTATGGAGACTGCACAGGGAAAACGACCAGATCCCTTTCATATTTTTGTAACGGGTGGTGCGGGGACTGGAAAGAGCCATCTCATCAAATGCATATTCTATGAGGCTACCAAGTTACTGCAACAGACACAAGAAAACCCTGATAATGTCTCTGTCCTTCTTACTGCACCCACAGGAACTGCTGCATTCAACATTGGGGGGAGCACGGTGCACCATGCGTTCCATCTGATGCGTGTCTCGAAGACGTATCAGCCGCTGTCTGAAAGTACCCTTAACACATTGCGTGCGCAATACGAAAGCCTCAAAATTGTGATTGTAGATGAAGTGTCGATGATTGACAAAATGCTCATGTCTTATATTCATGGTAGGTTGAGTCAACTGAAACAGTCAAGGTCAAGTGCAAACTTTGGAAATGTCAGCATCTTGGCAGTAGGCGACATGTATCAGATACCTCCAGTCAGGGGACAGAGTCTCTACAAGGGAACAGATATTATTGACTTGTGGAATCCAATCTTTGAGGTTGTTGAACTTGAGGAAATCATGAGGCAGAAGGATGATGCTGCTTTTGCAAAGCTTTTGAATAGAATGAGAGTAAAGAAAAAAAAGGAGAAACTTTCAGATGAAGATGACAAAACTCTGTCGTCAAGGGTGCTGTGTCTTGACTTTGAATCAGATGATTATCCTAAAGATGCACTTCACATCTTTTCCACCAAGAAAGCTGTGGGAGACCATAATGACAAGATGTTGAATCTCAGGTGTTCAGATATTAGATGTTTTGAAGCCTCTGATTTTGTCAAAGATCCCACCACAGGTTCGATGAAAAAACGAGATCTCGCTAAAGGGGGAAAAGATGATCTGCCCGATAGGGTCCAAGTTGGGGTAGGCGCTCGTGTCATGCTCTGTAGAAATGTCAATGTTAAGGATGGTCTTGTGAATGGTGCATTTGGAACAGTGACCGGTGTAAAAGGTGGTCAGGATTCAACTATCTTTGTGAAGTTTGATAACCCAAAGATTGGTGCTCTTGAAAGGCAAAAAAGTGCGGCTCCTAGCAGTCTACCTGGCAATTCAGTGCCGATACGTCAGATCGAGGACAACTTGAGTAACAAAAGTAAAGTCAAACGTTATCAGATTCCCCTCAAGCTAGCTTGGGCTTGTACGGTACACAAAGTACAGGGCATGACTGTTCCCGAAGCGGTTGTCTCCATGAAAAAAGTGTTTGCATCAGGTATGGCATATGTGGCGTTAAGCAGGGTATGTTCCTTAAGTGGTCTCCACATCACGGACTATAAGCAGGAGTCAATCTACTGTGATGAGCATGTAGAGAAAGCAGTCAAAGAGATGATGCACTTGCAGTTTAGATCTGACCCGTTCAAAAATGCCGATGACAGGTCTGAAAGCAATACGGTCTTGAAAATTGTCCATCACAATACTCAAAATCTAGTAAGTAACTTTGAAAGTCTAAAGTCTACCTGTCTGCTCAAAGCTGATATCATATGCTTGACCGAGACATGGTTATCGGAAGATGTGCAGGATTCTAAGGTGCAGCTAGAAAACTTTGCTGTGTTTCGCAAAGACAGAACACATGTTTGTGAGGAAGAGTCTATGACTAGAAGTTCACCACATGGAGGAGTGGCAGTTTATGTCCGTAATGGATACAGCTGTTATGAAATACCCATTCCAGATGACATTAGCCTGGAATGTGTGGTTATGCTAATGTCTGTTGATGACATTGAGATTCTCATTGTACCTGTTTACAGGCCACCTAGTGTGAAAAAAGATGCATTCATAGTCAATGTAGAGAAATTGATGCAGTACTTGTTGGCCACAGTGAAGCGAACAACCACAATCTTTCTTGGGGACTTTAATGAGAATTTATCAGGTGAAGACAACAAAAAGATACAGAAGTTCTTTGAGACAAACAATTTCGAACAGTTGGTGGAAGATCCTACAACCATGAAAGGAACTCTTATTGACCATGTTTACATTGCACCACCATCATCAAATGTAAGCTGTGGGGTCATACAGACATTTTACAGTTACCATGATGCTGTGTATTGTACGCTGTATCGGTGATGCTGCAATAAGCCATGCAAAAGGCATTGGATTAGAAAAATTCCTTCCTTTGTGATGTTGTGTATCATTATATACACCAGCTCTGGCCTTGCATAGTCTGATTGGTCGACCTCATTGTTGACCAAACATGATATGCGAGGGGGAGGGGTAATGAAGTCGTGGACTCTTACCCGCTCCGCCCTTGCCAACCTCTTACCTCATTGGTGGGTAAGGGGGCTCCTGGTAAAACAGGACCCCCCCTTACCAATCATTGGGGTTTGATGTTGGTAAGGGGGTTCTTGGTAATCATCACCAGCTCTGGTCTTGGTAACCCTGTTTGATCAAAGCTGAACAAACAGGGGATGCGAGAGAGAGGGGTACTGAAGTCGTGGACTCTTACCCGCTCCGCCCTTGCCAACGACTCATCTCATTGGTGGGTAAGGGGGCTCCTGGTAAAACAGGAACCCCCCTTTACCAACCATTGGGGTTTGAATTGGTACGGGGGTTCCTGGTATCAGAAATCATCGCCAGCTCTGGCCTTGCATACTCTGATTGGTCGGCCGCTAAAACTTCAAACAGGGTATGCGAGGGGGAGGGGTACTGAAGTCGTGGACTCTTACCCGCTCCGCCCTTGCCAACCTCTTACCTCATTGGTGGGTAAGGGGGCTCCTGGTAAAACAGGAACCCCCTTTACCAACTATTGGGGTTTGGTGTTGGTAAGGGGGTTCCTGGTACATGTATCAGAAATCATCGCCAGCTCTGGCCTTGCATACTCTGATTGGTCGACCTCATTGTTGAACAAACAGGGTATGCGAGGGGGAGGGGTACTGAAGTCGTGGACTCTTACCCGCTCCGCCCTTGCCAACCTCTTACCTCATTGGTGGGTAAGGGGGCTCCTGGTAAAACAGGAACCCCCTTTACCAACTATTGGGGTTTGGTGTTGGTAAGGGGGTTCCTGGTGTTACAGACTAACGAAGGAAGGAAAAAGAACTCCCCTGCGATTGGGGTTGAAGAAGGAAAAAGATGTCCCCCTGTGATAGGGGTTGAGGAAAGAAAACTTTCCCTTTTGGTTGGGTTAGATGAGGAAAAAGAGGAAAAAAATGTAAATCAAATGCACAACAATTTCTATAAGCACATTTGACAATAAGCTTATCTATTTTTTTCCTTTTCCTTTAGGAGACCATTCCTCTGGGCATTGGGAAAAAACAGAACTCTTCCCTGTGATTAGGGTAGAGAAAAGGCAGTGAGCTCCCCCGTGATTGGGGGAGAGGAAGGAAACAGAACTCTTCCCTGTGATTAGGGTGGAGAAAAGGCAATGAGCTACCCCGTGATTGGGGTAGAAAAAGTAAACTGCTCCCCGTGCTTGGGGTAGGGGAAGGAATTTGAAACAGAAGTCTTTCCCTAGAGAAAAGGCAAAGAGCTTCCCCGTGATTGGGGTAGAAAGGAACAAGAGGTACCCTTGATTCGGGTAGAGGAAAGAAAAATAGCTCTCCCCGTGATTGGGGTTGAGGAAGGAGAAAGAGCTCTCCCCTGTGAGTGGGGCTGAGGAAGAGAAATAATGAGAGAAAAATCTGTTAAATGGAATGCACAATTGTAGCAATAAGCCAATTATCTAATCTCTATCTGTGGTCATTTTATTATAATTTTTCCTAATATTATATTATATATGTTCTGTTTTGTAATGTTGTATGTGTGCACATTATCAGTAACTATGTAGCGTTTTTAAGTCTTATGTTCACCATCACAAACATTGTTTTGATATGGGTTCTAGATGTATAGTTTTGAAGTTTGATTGATGTTTTGTCAAATTTTAATTACTATTTTATTAACATATTTTATGTTTACCTTTGTTTTTAACTTTTATTTTTCCCTCACCGGGATGCCCAAACATTGGCTCCCGATCCTTCCGCCTTGTCGTGGTGTGAGGGCCCGAATGTACCAATTTCCTGGGGTAGGTGCATCACTCCTACTCTGTAACCTCGAATGAGGGGTTGGAAATTGGAAGTCGCTAAAGGGAGGATCACGAGTCTAGCCTATCCAGGCCCTGCTAGCCATAGGTTTGGACTTTTTATATCTTGAAAGCACTTTGCATATAGTTCATTGCACAGCTGTATTATTGTCAATGATCAATTTTTTTTCCTTTCCTTTTCAAGCGTCAAGCAGTCAAAAGATCATGCTGGAACACATAGCAGGTAAGCTTTTGACAAGATGGAAAAATAATTGTTTTGCGTTGAAACTTGATTACAAATGTAAAATAGTTTTTAGTTAACACCAAAGTGTACTCGTGTGGTATGTTTTTGTCACTTTAGAGTGACTAACTTTGTCAAAAACCAGAATGTTTCTGCTTGACTTAAATGCCAAATCTCCTGTTTCTGTCCTCCAGATGGGACCCAACTAGAGAAAGAAAAGCCGCACGGGGCCTAGGGAAGAACCAGTCAAGCCTGATCTCAGCCAGCTGCAGAAGGACATGGCAGATAGCAGCCAGCTTTGCAAAGTTTTGAAGAAGTTGTTTAAGTTTCAAGTAAAGATTTAAAGTGTATATTATTTCATCTTGCATCATTTTTTCGATTTTCTTTGTATTTGCATTTTTGTATTTATAACAGGTAACAAAATTGCAAGACAAGTACAAGGTTTCAAAAATTGTTTAATTAAAGCTGTCAAGAAGATTCAATAGTGTACATGACTTATGCTTGCATCTTTCTTCTTTGTTACTTAGATTGTGAGAGTGTGTGTAGAGTTAATCGTTTTCAACTTTATCCTTGTAGGGGCTAAGAACATCTAAACTACTCAGTCAATGTGACTCTGCATTGTCTCACAAAC
>NC_049981.1:9550593-9552298 GCF_000003815.2 Branchiostoma floridae
AATCGTCTAATGCAAGTAATCACATTCCATTTTGCTTGGGATTGCAATATGCTGTATTTGCTCGCGAGCAAATGTCGGCCTTTCTAGTGTTTCTTTCTTTCTTTCTTTCTTTCTTTCTCCTGTCAAATCTTCAGAACACGGTATCTCCCTTGTTCCTCAACCGAATGACTTGAAATTTGGCACAAGGGTAGAGTGGGCCAATACCCTCGGACGTTTTTTTCATTTTTTCCATATCTGTCTCTTAAATGATTTTATTAAGGTTTTTTGGTCATCTTAAGACCAAAACTGTATATTTGGGCCCCCTGTACCCTGGTATTATAACCGAATGAGCTGAAATTTGGTACAGATGTGCCTTGATAAGTCCCCCATATAGATTCAATATCAGTTTTGGTGTACAGTATAACAAAATACTTATTTTTGCGATTTTTTGGTCATTTTTTACCAAAAAAGGGCACTTTTGGCTCCTGTACCTTGGTTTTAGAACCGGATGACCTGAAATTTAGTATAGGAGTGCCCTAGACATATGCGCACATGGATTCAATAACACTTGAGGCATACGGTACAATAAAATGCTCAATTTTGCGATTATTTGGCCATTTTATGACCAAAAAGTACACTTTTGGCTATTGTGCTCTGGTTTTAAAACCAAATGACCTAAATTTTGGTAAAAGGGTGCACTAGATATTTATTCAAATGACACATGTATAATTTTTGTCATAGACTACGTCAAAATGATATATTTGGGGATTTTTTTGTCATTTTCCAATAGCCAGAGGGGTCAATGACCTTAAGGTCGTTGACCCCCAGCTGCAGATTGGACCTACTGGCATATATGTCTATTTAATCTAATAGATAGGTAACCAATCACTTAGCCTGAATCTATATCCTAAAGAGGGGGGGTGGCAGCCAATCAGCGAGCCCGGTGTTATCTGGAAGAGTCCATTCTTACACGGAGGGGTTCGTTTTTTTTTTAAATTCATCATTGGACTGGTGAAGTCTTTCAGTGGATGCATTTTTGGACAGGTCTATTTTGCAATTTTACAGAATGTGTGCTGGAAGAGTCTATTCTCGCACGGAGGGGGGATTTTTCAAAATTCATACTTAGTATTTTGGACTTTGGTGACTTCTAGTTTGTCAAAGTCTTTCAGTAGGGTTATTTTTGGACTGGTCTAATTTGCAATTTTACATGGGTGTTCTGGAAGAGTCCATTCTTGCATAGAGGGGGCTTTTTTTTAAATCCATTTTTTGGACTTCAGTGATTATGTCAAAGTCCTATTTTAGCGGATGTATTTTTGGACTGCTCTACTTTACATGGAAGAGTCCATTTTTTGCACACGGAAGGGGGATTTTTTCAAATTCAGTTTTGAACGGGTGATGATTCAAAATTCAATTTTAGTGGAAGTGTTTTTAGACTGGTCTATTATACCTTTTTATGCACTGGGACCTTTTTTGCTAAATTCAATTTTGGATTTGGTTTCTTATTCAAAAGGCCAAGGTTTCAGTGGGAGTATTTCTGGACTGGTCTATTGTGCAAATTCACATAGGGTGCACTGGAGTCCATTCTTGAACGGGGGAATTTTGTAAGACTCATTTTTGGGTTAAACCGTCATTAGTAAAAGTGATTTTTCAAATGGGTGATTTTGAAATAGCCTATTGTTGCATGGGGAGGGAGATGGCTGAAATATGCTGTATTTGCTCTCAAGCA
>NC_049981.1:9568648-9609525 GCF_000003815.2 Branchiostoma floridae
TTTACAGAAGAATGGGCATTAGAGAATGGTATGTTCCGTTATGGACAGTTCCAATGGCAAGTGGGACCAAGGTGGGACATGTGGACTTGAAGGAGGTTAACAAGGAGGTCTAAAGAATTGAACAGTAGGTATGCAGGTATGCAGGACAGAGGGGTTGGAAAAATATCTTCACCCCCTCCCCCCCATTTTCATGTTTTGGAACAGCCCAATTTGTTCACAACCTGTAGAGCATAATTTTGGGTGCTAAATAATATAGGGGCTTGCATGCTCTTTCACGCAGAGCATAATCAGCGTATGTGCTGGCAATACAAATCACAAGGTATAGGGGCCACTTATGTTCAACTTCTCTGCTGTGCATATAATGTTGTTTAAGATTACACGAAAAGGCTGTCTTGATATATATGTACTGTTATCAAAGATTCAAATAGTAAACTAATAGTTATAGAAGAAACTTAACCAAATTTTGTGCCTGATTTCAGGTAAAGTAGAGTCAACTTTTGAAATGGAATGAGCGAGGGTGACACCTCAGTGTAAACTTAGAAATACATGTACAAAATAAAGGCATAAAAATGTAAAATATTTGATGGCCATACAGCCACTTTCTCATTGGTCAAAAAACTAATTGCCATCCTCTCATTGGCTGAACTGGTAATGGTGATAGACATTTGGGATTGGTCAACAAACACTCTTACTATTATCTATTTCATGACACTTAAGAAGGAAGCAGCGATCATCCTCTGGACCTTTTGTATCTTGGCTGTCTTCACGATCCCAATCCGATCCTTCAAGGCAAGACAGAACTGCATCTTGATATATTTATAACCTTGGTGATGGAGCAAGGTGGATACTGGATACTGGTGGCTAGAGATAAAACTTATTATATTAAAAGCAGTGCCTACTATAGTCCCTGGGGATGGAATGAACTAAGAGGCATCAATTGCTGAAAATAAAGCTAATTAAACCACTAGGCTGCTGATTGGTCAGGTTGGGCCAATCAGGTTGCTCCTATGGTTACTTTTGGTGAAGGCAAGGAGGTTAAAAACCTTTTTTAACCACCTTGGTGAAGGTAAGTTCAGCCATATGATTATCATTAAAATGATTAACATAATTGTCTGACCAATCAGACGCCTAGCAGTTGCTAGGCTGCTGATTGGTCAGATGTAACTTATCATGTTATTCATAGGGCTCAACTTATCTTCACCACAAAAACTTGAATGTAGTACATTTGTATTTGAAACTTGCCTGTGCCACTCTCTTTTGCTAAACTGCCTCTTCTTTTTAGCTCTTTCCCATGATTCATTAGTATTCCCAGGGTGCAATGCACATTAACAAACAGGTTTGTTTTTAATCTGGTTTATGTTGAATTGGTAAAAGAAAAACAAAACATGGTAGTAATTAATTGGAATATGTTTTGTACAATTAACCTGTATTAGTCTTTGATGAAATGTTGATGTTTGTTTCACAGACCCTTACGTGGCACACAACGACCACTGAGGCGGAAACTATGGCTCCTCACACCGAAGTGCAGCCGCGACCGCTGCTGCTTCCTCTCCGCCTTCGGCCTCACGATTTTCATCATCCTCGTAACGTCCGCCGCCTACATGCACTCCACATTCGCGTCTTCCTGCCCCTACGGCTTTCTGTTAGACACCTCCGAGAGAGTGAGCGTAAAAAAGGACCCCGTTACGGCAAGCGGAGAGATATTCCCGTGGGACGATGTTCGTCTTCCGTCAACACTCGTACCTAACTCTTACCACATCCACCTCCACCCAAATCTCACCACCTTCAAGTTCACTGGGAATGTGTCGATAAATGTTACCGTTGCGAAGAAAACGGACATGGTGGTCTTTCATGTAAAGGAGTTAAAAGTAACGCAATCTTCTGTGAAAACGTTAAACAATACAGTGCCGATCGTGAAAGAGTTGGAATACACGGAAAATGAGCAGTACTGTTTAATGCTTGGCCAGGAACTGGAGGTAGGGCAGAACTATATTGTGGAAGTGCACTTCAGTGGAGAACTAAAAGACGGACTGTATGGGTTTTACAGGAGTACTTACACCTTAACCAATGATGATGGTGTCAAAGAAAAGAGGTGAGGCATGCATGGTAGGGCATTGGTACAGGCACTATGTAGGACCAGTCTGAAAATACCAGACCTGAAAATTCAGTGGACCAGATTTTGGACCAATTAGAAAATGAACAGATGATAATATCGGCAGGCTTTCACATTTTTAGGCTTACCCATTACTGGTTTAAGAAAATAATTAGGGTAAAGTAGAGTAGAGTAGAGTTTATAATCATTTCTCTAACTTGGAGTCCAAGAAAATAACAAGGGTAAAGTAGAGACTTCTAGTTCTACTAAGTTTTTACAGTCAAATTTGGTTCACAAGTAATATTGCAGAGAAGAATAAAAGGGATTAAAAGGCGCTGTAAATAGCAAATTATTTATGATGCCTGGTGTTCTGTTCCTGGTTGTCATAGACCTTTCCCTACAAACTCATTATACTACAACTTGGCTTGCATTACATTTCTATGGTTGTTTCTACATAATGTACCACTTTTATATGGCTCCATTTGTGTCCAAGCACGAATTTACTTTGTCCGGGGGTACTTTAAATTTATTTGGGGGGGGGGTGTTTAATTGGGAGATTTGAGTAAGTCTCTGTGAACGTAAAGTATTCAACAATACACAGAGTAACATTTGTAACTGCAATGTTGTTATCTGGCAGGGTCCTTGCCACCACGCAGTTCGAGGCTGCCAATGCTCGTGCCGCGTTTCCGTGCTTTGACGAGCCAGCGCTGAAGGCGACCTTTCAACTCCACATGGTCCGAGAGGGGAGACATTCTACACTCTTCAACATGCCCAAGGTATGTACACTGTACTCATTTTGTGAAAGACAGTCACATTCTCTTGAAGGTTTTCAACTATTTCAGCCCGCAGTAACAGATACATGCAATGCGGAATGTTATAATCATTAATTGTGTCATACCTGGGCCATGATAACATTGATAGAAGTGTTCCTCAAATGGGGGATAACATGGATTATCACATGGGGTTCTATTGTTATCACACGTCTTTATTAAATTTTATTGAACATCAAATCTTACTAATTGACAAACAAATCATACTTCGTTAATCATAATCTTTAATGTTCATAGTAAACTGGCAAAAAAACATTCTTTTGAGAAGAAAACAGTGGTTTATCATTATAAAGACTACATACAATTGAAAGATTTCAGAATGTTTTCTTTTTTTCTGCTTCTTAAAATAACGTTTTTTGTGTGACTTGCCAGGCTCCAAACATCAATTAACTTGATTAGCTGGCAGCAGGAATCAACTGAAAGACACATAGATTGTAACATTTGATGTTCAGTAACTTCAAAATGTTGCGTATTTGGTACAAATGCCTTTGTTCATTGAACGGCACTGTTATTTCTGAATAAGGAAGTATTGATTTTTTGGTGACATAAGCACTTTAATGAATGAGTGAAAGCTGTTGTTGTTGATGTTTACTTTTGTTGTTTGCAGGACCATACAGATGAATACCCTGGTGGCTTGTATATGGACGTATTTCAAGAGTCCGTACCAATGAGCACGTATCTCGTCTGTTTCATCGTGTCAGACTTCCAGTCTCTACAGACTTCCACTGATAGTGACATAGCGGTACCAACACTGTTTGTTTCTTAGTTTGAGCCTCGGTTTATTTTTTTGTTTAGGCCATGTTGATTTGATTATATGGATGACATCCTCCGGGAACTCCAAAACTGATGCGAGCGAGCGAATAAAAAAAAAGTTTGGCAAAAAAAAAAGTTGCCTTCAGTATGAAATCAAAGTGGCCAGGAAGGTTGAACATAGGACTTAACACACATAGTATGGTATACCAACAGTCAGGTGTAGGGACCAGTAGATCATACGGGTGCAAAAAAATTTTTTTCTTCTTGGACCAATCCGAAAAAAACAGACCTGAAAAAAAAACCAGAGGAACAGGTTTCGCCAATTACAAAATGGACACAGTATGTCGGCAGCCATTTGGGGTCTAACCGGGGGGCCAAGAAGACAACAAGAGCGAAGTCAAGTAGAGATTATAGCAAATTGCACCAAGTTTCTACAGTCAAAGGTACAGAGACAGTTAGCCTTTATTACATGGAGATGGGATTTTAAAATGCAGTGGGAGTCCAATAATCCACCAAACAGATTCCTTTGTAGCAAAATTGACCAATTACCATTGTTTTGAGTATTGCCAGTTCTCAAGTTTCCACAGACAATAAGTTCCAGGTTCAGGTCCGGACCTGGAAATGATCCTCTGGACCTGAATTTTCTGTACTGGTACCTCCTCCAACCAACAAGAGATTTTTTTTTTCTGTCCTTTCACATCTTATTCTTTGATTTTAGATTCATTTTGGCATTCTATGGCATTAGTTATCTATTTTCTGATACTTTTTTTTCAATCTACGGATTATTTGTGCTCATTTTACAGCTGCTTTGCACGATTTATTGTGTGGTCGAAAACTTCTTTTTTTTTTTGGAAATGGCCGAAAATTGGTGCGAGCGCGGATGTCATCCATATAATCAAATCAACGTGGCCTTACTTATTTTGCATTGTAAAAAAATAGATACATGACAATGAAATACGAAAGAGACATTACAGTGCAAGGGAGGCTAAAAGCTTCAGAATCTGCTTGATATGTACAAAGGCCTCTCTTTAACATGGCATGTCATGACTTTTGAATTATACTAGCTATGTATAAGTTCAATGTAAACTGGCAAAGCTGGCAGCTTCTGTCATTTTTGTAGATATTTTTCTTTACGCATAACATTGCAATATTCCACATTCCACCAGGTGGCAGTGCACGCTCCTGAAGACCGTATCGACCAGGCGCACTATGCTCTTAGTGTGGCCAAGACTGTTCTGCAATACTACGAGACATTCTTCGGTGTTAAGTACCCCCTGCCTAAAATGGGTAAGCAGATATAAAACATGGAAGTAAAGTAAAGCAGTATTCAGTTATGTATTCATTGGTTGAATACAGTAAATCTTAAAGTATTTGCTGTATTTTGAAGTTTGCAGTCCCTGATGTTATGCCCTAAGGCGCAGGTAGAATTGGCCGATGGCGTGAGTTTAACGTTTAATACCCCGTGTCGTATTCTATTAACATGAAAAAACACACGACTAAATGCCATATATGCCAGAAGTTGGACAAATTTTGTGTTCTCCAACAGAAAACAGCAATTCCTACATCCGAATCTTGAAGTTTTCAACAGTTTCACACTCGGTGCACTTGAAATACGTTCAAATGATTCTTTGGACTGTGTGACAACAGTAGAAGCCCAGGTGATAACCCAAATTATCAGTTAGTGTAGAACACTCATATTGAACTTTATTGCAGCCCAGGTATAACATAGTGTTCAGTACCAACCTGGTGTGTTACACCATGAGGTTGTTCACTGGGTATGCAATTGAATTAGAACGAACCTATTGTTTGTATTGCATACAAAAGAATACACCATTGTGTACACAGGTGTATTCCATTGCGAGACTTGGCCATTCCGTGATCAAGATGTACTGAGCAGACATTGAAAATTTGGAGTTAGTGTCTTACGTGTTTTCAAGAGTCACTAATTGAAGAATTATTCTCTTAACTTACTCATACGTGACTGATGAACCTCTTCAGCAACAAACAAAACTGTTATTTCTGATCTAACAGATCTGGTGGCCATTCCGGACTTCGGGGCAGGCGCGATGGAGAACTGGGGCTTGGTGACCTACCGTGAGACCGCCATCTTGTACAACGCCGACGAGTCGTCCGCCAGCGACAAGCAGTGGGTTGCCATAGTGATCGCTCATGAGTTTGCACATCAGGTAGGGAGGTCGCAAAGATCAAGGAAATGTAAGTTGCGCAGTGCTCACCCCAGTTCTTCTGCGCCAGGGGTCTGAGGTAGTGCGTGTTAAAAAAGTGACAAAAGGATTCCGAGATTGTATGTTTGAGTTTACATTTCTCCTTATTTACTGCAGAATGACACTAAATGCTAACATGGTTGAAAAGCGTAGGAAATGGTGTGTTTTTTGTGCAAATTGTGTTTTGGCCCTACTCTCATTTCCGGGTATTCTTACAGTATGCCTTGAATGTAAACCGGCTCCGTGAACTAGATTAACCTCTGAGGCGCTGTGTAAGCAAAGTTGCAATGATGCGCATGATGGATGATTAAAAAACAGTAGTTCTAGAATTTTCTTTATAATTTCT
This sequence comes from Branchiostoma floridae, assembly GCF_000003815.2. NCBI lineage: Eukaryota > Metazoa > Chordata > Leptocardii > Amphioxiformes > Branchiostomatidae > Branchiostoma > Branchiostoma floridae. The sequence goes on from NC_049981.1 coordinate 9,574,892, forward strand.
CTTGGTGACAGTATCAGTGTGTTTGCCGGAAAAGCCTTTTTAATAGGTTTTATCCAATGCAAAAATGCCCAAATTTGTGCATTATTTTCTTCATGAAAATGTTTGTGGGTTGGTTTGTATAATAGAACCAGATGCTGCCTTGCTGCGTGTCTATGAAGTTACTGTGTTACACCGAAGGGCGGTTATACGGGCTATATTATTTGTATATAGATACAGATACGATACAGATGTTGTTTTCTTGTGTTGCAGTGGTTTGGTAACCTGGTAACCATGAAGTGGTGGAACGACCTCTGGCTCAACGAGGGCTTCGCCAGCTTTGTGGAGTTCATAGGAACCGACAAGGTGTCCCCAGAGTGGAAAATGGTATGGTCCATGTAGTGGAACAAATAAAGTTTCTTTAGATAAGATATACTAAACTTTGCCTCAGGACTTACCACCAGAGGCTGTAACCAAATAATAGCTAAACAAGTTTCAAAGACAAAGAACGAATCTGTTGTCTTTTAGGTCACTGTTTGTTTAATTTTGCATCATTTGCCAATTACAAAATCAAGGTCACGCAAACTTTTGGTTGCTCAACAATTACGTAGCAATTGTAGAAAGAGTAGAAAGGGGTCTTAAGTAGAACATTCTTAAGTAGATCATTCCATAGCACTCGATAAGAGTAGGGGTGTATGTAGGGGTCTATCCAGTGGATTAAATAAATCTGTCCAGGCAACTTGTACACTTCCTTACAAACCTGACAAGCCTGATATGGTACCCACAGGTTGGTTAATTTCTTTATGTCATGCCTGTGATGCGAAAACATTTGATACAGGTGTTCCGGACTGGGCCGTAACTTCCGTATCGCACAGTTTCGAAAGGCGTATCACACAGAACGCGCTGTCAAAAATTCGATCAGACACTGGCTTCTCGAACCAAATTGTTACATTTTTACGATGGCACCGCAGCAGATCAAAATTCAATAGAAAGTAATGACTCTCGTTCTGCGCGTTTTCAAATGTTTAATGATACTTGTTTGATATTGGCCGAACTCTGCCTTCAATGTGAGTCGAAGCTATTCCTCTGGACAGCGCCTTGACATCGGAACAAATCGAGCTGTTATTATGAACTTTCATTTCTAGTCATTAGCTGAACTCAGGTTAACTCGAAGTGAGATCAAAGCATGTTCCGTTAACTGATCAAAGCCTGTTCCTTTACCCGGTTCTTTTGTTCAAATAGACGAATGAATTTGTCGCAATGTGTATGAAGGACATGTTTTTTGCTTTGGGGGGGGATAAACTTGGGTTTTCTCAGGTGGGTATGACATAAATAAAATACAACTTCGGCCGAAGGGTGATCCGACCCGTGGGAGGGCTGAGACCGAGGGTGATGCGGAATACACCATGTTGTATTCTATATGTATCAGAGCCTTCTAACAGGTTGAGGCCCTCGCAGTGACGGTTCGCTGTGCCCTTGGTTGGTTCGCCGCAACCCGCACACTTCTTGGATCATGTTCCCTTTGACGCCATCTTACAATACGTAGAAATCGGGGAGAGCTGAAGATGAGCGTGTTCTGGCCAGAGAAACTGGAGCGACCGATCTCCCGCTGGCGAGGGTCGGAGGCCGCATCATATTAAATGCTTTGATCCTTGGCCAAACCTCCCCTAATCACTGAGGCAATACAAACAAGCAAAGAAACCCACAACCCTTTCTTTACCTCAACACCAAAAATAATTGCTATTTGTTGCTCTCCCTTTACAGCTGGACCAGTTTGTAGTGACAGACCTCCAGACTGCGCTGGCTGCTGACTCCCTCAGTAACTCCCACCCAATCTCCGTCACTGTGGGCCGCCCCGAAGAAGTGGAGGAGATCTTTGACAGCATCTCCTACGACAAGGTGTGTTTCTGTACAGGCAGTCCATAGCCTGAATATAGAGACTCTATTTGTACGACCCTTGCTTTATTTCCACCGACATTTCGGTGACCGTCTGTCTGTCACCTTCTGAGTAATTTTGACTGGTTCACAGTGTACTGCAACCCGTAAGCTCAAGCCCCCTTCACATAGCAAGAATCAGCGGGAATGCCGTCGGAATGAAAATTCTTTTTTATTCCTGGCAATTCCTGGCAATTCGTAGTGTGTTCCAGAAATTCTTACTGCATTCCAGCTATTTGTGCCCGTTCTTTTGCCTGGCCCGAAAGTTTTTGACATGTTAAAAACTGTCGACGTGCATTCGAAGTGGAGAAATATCGAACAGCATTCAAAGTGTATTCTAAGTGTATTCCAACTATTCTAACTGCATTAGGACCGCATTCTGCAGCATTCCAACATTATTCGAAACATTCTTATCTCATTTGATGGGGAACCAAAACGGCAAGCCACTTCGGATCCTGCCGGAATGTGGCCAAAAGAATATCTGGAATGCAATAAGAATTTCTAGAATACACTACGAATTGCCAGGAATAGAAAAGACTTTTCATTCTGACGGCATTTTGGCTCATTCCTTCTTGTGTGAAGGGGGTATAAGGTCCATTTGAAATTCCCACTCGGAATGGCCCCGAATGTGGCACAAGTTTTGCAAATACTTCATTCCGGCTGGTTCTGCTTGATTCCTGCTAGTTTGGTTTCAGTGTGAAGGCCCTATTAGCAATGCAGTCATAAATGTAAAGTATTTACATATATAACGTTACAGTGATTGTTCTATGCAATGTTTAAAATGCAGCCCCAATAGCTATAGCTGCATTTCTGTCATTTCTGTCATCGCTGTCATTTCCCAATGCCACAAATGACACCATCCTACAATGGGTTTTCAGCTTTGACCTTGAGCTTTGACCTTTCAGGGTGCATCGATTCTGAGGATGCTGGAGTCGTTCCTTGGTAGAGAGACATTCCTTCAAGGCCTGACGTCCTACCTTCAGGAACACCAGTTTGGGAATGCTGCCACTGATGACCTGTGGAAGGCTCTTGATCAGGTAATCTCCTCTTCTGATACATATAGAATACAACACGAACTTCAATACTTGGCCACAAGCGAATGCCGATGATGATTCCGTATCACCCAAGGTCCCCGCCCGACCGCGGGTAGGATCGCTCGAAGGCCGTAAGGTGATCCAACCCGCTGGAGGGCTGGGACCAAGCGTGATGCAGAATACACCGTGTTGTATCTTATTTATGTCATACCCACCTGAGAAAACACAAATTTGGTGCCCTTTGAACAAACATTGTTACAACAGCAATGTTCCAACGTCCTATTTTTCGACCGCGCTGCACTGGCGTGCGCAGAATGCATTCAAAATATTTGATGGAAGCCTGTGTGATACAACTTCGAAGTTTGTGTGGTACGGCTTTTATCAACCGGTCCGGAACACCTATATCAAACGTTATCACGGCCCAGGTATGACATAAAAACTGGTACCATGTGGCCAAATAGATCCAGGAAAAATAAGTGGCAAATGATACGTTTTTTTTCCATGGGTTTCTGCTCCAGATTTTTTTGGCTATAGATATGCACATTTTTCTTTATTTCCTGAAATGTCTGTTGATTGTAGCTTTTTTTATGCTGGATGACCAAGGTATCAGCAGAAACATTGGAAACTTATTTGTTGTTTGAATGTAATTTTGGCTTTCAAACAGATATATTTTTGCCCCACAATGCATGGATTTGACCTGTAACCTTTACCCTCTGACCCAGGCTGCGCGTACTGCTGGGAAAGCCGACATGAACATCAAACGGGTGATGGACACGTGGACCAATCAGATGGGGTATCCTGTCGTCAAGGTAACGAGACAGAACAGTAAACTCGTCCTGGAGCAGGAGCGCTTCCTACTGATGCCCCCCTCCCCCGCTTGTGGAGGGGTGGTGGAGTTTACCTCCCCATACAGGTACTGCAAATCAGTTTAAAAGTTCATCCCAAAGTTGATGTAAGCATGTGTGAAGTCTTAGAATCTAAATTGTTAGGAAGGATTTACAAATGACTAAACACATTGTACTTACAACAGTTACAACTTACAACACATTCATTATTTTTCAATTTTTTTGTTCTTTGTCTTTGGTAAACTTTGCTCAGGCTTGAAATACATTTTGTGCAAGTTTAAAATAAAATCACTACATTTTATGATAGGACAAGAAGCATTATTCAAATACAGATCAATCTCTACAACTGGATAAATCAGAGATTTATTTCCGGACGTTTCCAGTGACATCCATCACTCTTCTTCACCGTCACAAGAGAAGATGACTGATGGATGTCACTCAAAACATCCGGAAGTAAAGCTCTTTTTTTAATCCAGGTGTAGAGATTGAATTGTAGTTGATTATCGTTTACCTGGATATGTCTAACCTACATAACCGATAAAAGCATTGTACAGCATCAATGTTCATCTTCCAATGAGAATTTGCTCATTTACAGCTTCTTTGTACAATTTACTTTATAATTGTAGAACTTTTGGGGGGGGGGGGAACAGGCAAAAATTAATGCAGATGTCAGCCATATATTCAAGTTAGTGTGTTGATTAGCTTATAAACTGGACTGAGATAATTAGCTGGAAAATTTACCCAATTCTTACAGTAACCACCTAACCCTTACCCTATAGGTATGAATGGATCATCCCCCTAACATACGTCACATCAGCCTTCCCAAAGGGCCAACAGACTCTATTCTTGGACACCAGACATAGTAAGTCAGCACAACTAGTCTTAATGCATGTATCTGTATCTGCGTTCTATATCTGCATGGCTGATATACTAGTAATCATTATAAATGCCATTTGGTGTAACGCACCTGCTTTGCAGGCATGCAGCATAACAGCTGGTTTGTATGTTAGACTCATCATACCTTACCTTTGGGGTGTTGTAACATAAAGGTGTCGGAACATAGAGGTATGGTAACATAGTGCTGTAAGAACATAGTACTGTCGGAACATAGTACTGTCGGAACATAAGTACTGTCGGAACATAGTGCTGTCGGAACATAGTGCTGTCGGAACATAGTGCTGTCGGAACATAGTGCTGTCGGAACATAGTGCTGTCGGAACATAGTGCTGTCGGAACATAGTGCTGTCGGAACATAGTGCTGTCGGAACATAGTGCTGTCGGAACATAGTGCTGTCGGAACATAGTGCTGTCGGAACATAGTGCTGTCGGAACATAGTGCTACTTTAACATAGCAGTGTCGGAACATAGAGCTTTTGGAAATCAAGGGTTATATCACCTCTGGACCTATAAGCGTTGACATTAATGATGAGTTTGTAATATGATAATTTTGTTGTCCTCTTGTTGCAGCTACAATTTCTCTGGACAACAACTCGCCAGAATGGGTCAAGTTCAACACCAACCAAACAGGCTTCTACCGGGTGAACTATGACCCCGATAACTGGGACGCTCTCATTGGTCTGCTGCAGGAAAATCATGAGGTCTATCTTTGTTGTTGTTGTTGTTTTGAAAATGGCACTTTGTTTTCAGAGAATTCTGGCATATTTTTACCTTTAATAAAGCATACACACACAAACAGACTCACATCATCATCATCAGTCAACGTGTGTACATGACGGGGTAATACCGCCTCTTGCGGGATGACATACCCTTTTGCTGGCTGCAGACTCACATACACATTATAAGAAAATGATATAAAATTGATTATTACAGAACCCTATGTGAGTATGCAAAACACAATGATTTATTGTGTGTGAAATGTCAACCTTTAATTTATACGTGACGATTACTACTACAATTATAACAGCAAAAAACTTTGCCTACATTATATAAGATGTAGTGCTTACATCTGTGTTGATCCCAAATATGCAAATGAGCATTAGTCATCTTCTAACTTATTGTCTTTCTTCGCTCTAACCAGGCACTTAACAGTGCTGACCGAGCTGGCTTGCTAGACGACGCTTTCTTCCTGGTCAGGTCAGTTAAATGTAGAGGTTTTAAATTTGGTAAGATATGCTGGATAGAAAGGGAAATTTTGTCTTTCAATTTCTTGCATTTCTTGCTGGCAAATGACTGAACTACGAAGTTCTTCATTCACAACCAGGGAATTAACATTAGTTCATCTTTATCCGTGAAGTAACCTATATCCATTGTGTTGCTAAACAGGGTATCCAGGGATATCAAGTCGATGGACGGTAGTTTCAAATTGTACTATTCTCAAAATATAGCACTTTAAAACCATCATCTGTCAACTTGATATCCCTAAACACATTGGTCTTAAAAAGAACGGATAAAGGTTACCCAATGGATAAAGGTGAACTGGTGTTACATTACAGTCAATGTTTTGTTGACCGCCAGTCACCTTCCCCATGGAAATCTGTTAACAGCGACACTGAGCTACAGCACAATGTGAACCAGTCAATATTACCTTGAAGAAGGTAACAGATGGTCACCAAAATGTCAACTTGTATGTTACTTCCTTGTTGTGAGTAAAAAGCTTTCAATGTATATTTGTATTTTTTTCATTTCAAACATTTCCTCTTTTACAGGGCTGGCCTCCTTGGGTTGGAAAAGTCTATGGAACTTGTAAAATACGTCAAGAAAGAAAGAGACTACGTACCCATAGCAACAGCATTAGGTGGACTGGGCTACATTGCAAAACTACTGGAGACAGAAAATGATGAAGACCTGTACAACAACATGAAGGTATGGACTTCGTATTCTTATTTGCATTCACCTTGATATCATTATCCCAATCACAACGTCATCTCTATCAATATCATCATCATCACCATCATCATCATCATCACCATCATTATCATCATGATCTTCATCATCTTCATCAATATCATCATTTTCACCATCATTAGCATCATCATTTATAATCTATCTTCTTGTTCTTTTCGTCCTGACGGACGTTCAGTTCCGATGGGCTCTGCAGTGTTCAACTAGTCCGGCTCTGCTCATCATTATCATCAATACCACTATCATCATCATCATCTTCTTCTTGTTCTTTTCGTCCTGACGGACGTTCAGTTCATCACCTTATGCAACCTTGCCCTCCTTGTTCACTGTCCGTAGAACTGTGTTGATTTGACTTCAGTTGTGTCCCATTTTCTACTGACAACTCCCCTTTTTCTGTCATTGTTCATTTGATGTCAGTTTTGTCCTATTGTCTTCTGACAACTCCCCTTTTTCTGTTCTGGTTGATTTGACTTCATTTGTGTCCCATTTTCTGCTGACAACTCCCCTTTTTCTGTCATTGTTCATTTGATGTCAGTTTTGTTCCATTGTCTATAGACTGACAACCCCCATTTTTCTGTCATTCAAAAATGACACTGTCATTCCAGTAGAGCACTATGGAACAGTCAAGGACTTGGAATAATGAATGTATCAGTATTATTACAACCAAATTAGATAAATATTGGTTTAGTGGGGCGGGAGTCCCACTTAACCGGTGTAATTTTGTTGTATTGATACTGATATATATATCATTGTTCCAAGGAATCCTTGACTGTTCCATAGTGCTCTACTGGAACGTTACATTCTCTTCAGAATTGTATCCTTTGCATTATGACCAAATAAGATTGGTTTAGTGGGACAGTATCATAAATAAATGACAGAAAAGAGCAAGGATATTGTATCTGACATAATGATGAGATATAACGTCGTGCGTATTTCTGGTGGTAGGCTGTTCCAGATGTTGGGTCACACAGTAGGCGATGGCTCTTTTGAAGGCTTTTTTGTCTCAACAAGCAACTTTCCATCCTAGATGAAGGGACTTTCCATCCTAGATGAAGGGATGGGTCTTTATTTTTACCTTGCCATGTAATGCAGGTGACATGACCTTATGTGAATGTACAGAACTTTCTGTAACCCTGACAGATCAAATGTCTCATACTTCAGTTTTGTTCATGTTCTGGTTTCACAGTTGTTTATACTGGAACTGCTAGAGGAGACCATTGGGGAGGTGGGCTGGGAGGACCAAGGAGACCAACTGACAAAGTATGGAACTTCTTTATTTGATCTACGTATGTACTTCAACACTGCTTAAAGGTCTATTACGTAAAATTTTGGCTCCAAAATTGAACATATTCTGGAGAGATGTACAGCCACTTTTTAGCATCTTGTTTTTTTCTATTTCTGGTGCTTGTAAACTATACAAAGCAATTTGTACAAGATCTGCTAAGTTTCTGAAACTATGGTATCTCAAATTAAACACTCCTATTCTTGACAACAACAAACTATACACTGGTTTAAAAGATCACAGTTTTTAAACATGTTTGTATGGTGCAATGATACTTAGTAGTGTAGCCTCCCTCCCTAAATATTAGTATGCAATTCTATGGTGTTGATCTCAGTTACGGTACCTATATGTAAAGAAATAGTTAGAAAACTCTACTTTCTAGATAGTCCTAATGTTACCTAATGGGCAGACAGCAAGAAAATTGATTGGCTGACAAGTCTGCAAGCTCTAAATGACATTTTTGGCAGCAATACGCCCAGATTACCATATGATTTTTACTGATTTTGCATCTTCACAGGTCATTTAGCCCCATTTAAGTTTATTTTTGATGTAGTAAAAAATATGCTTGACAATTTTGATATCTGGCAACCACTTGGCAGTCAGAAATATGGCGGAACCTCATAGACTGTTTGACAGGCATAATGAGGGTCTAAATGAGGGGTCCCAAATACACTTTACACTGAATTCAGAAGAACCAATTATGCATTACGCTGGAAGCAAGGAAGTACTTTGCAAGGAATATATAATGTGAATAAGATGGCTTTCCCTACGAATTGCTGTAAATAAAATTACTAGTAGGCTGACTATGCCTTACATGTAAAGGGGGCATGCAGACTGTCCATAATCACATTTGCTTTAAGTGGAATGGAGTACCACTGTGCATTAAAAAAAAATTTAAAGAACCCAACACACTTAAGTAGATTTATTTATCACATTAAGTTGATTTGATCATATCTTTGGATGTAACAACTCTCAATAGATACATGCATAAAAGATTACTTTGTCATAGTGTTACAAAAGATAACTGAAACTCGCAATTAGCCCCACCTTATTGTACTCTCATGATGTTACCGATATTACAGATCTAAGATTTATTTTCTACTTTGTAGTTGGTTGTACAAAAGTCAATGTTCATTTTGTTTCGTCAGTAAAGCTTCAGAATCCATTTTTTTATAGAAAAGAGTAGGGGTGACCTGGTATGCTTGGCCAGAAAAATTTGCATTGAGGCCGCATTGCATAAAAAAGCCTCCAGGTCATTGATGCTGTAATAATGCATGTATCCATCCATCCATCCACTTTGCCGCATGTATAGAGGGTTGTCTGGTAAGTATATACTCCTGAGGGAGAATTCTTGAAGAACTGGACTCCCTATGTCTGGAGGATATGCATGATGAATGTGTTTTTGTGTGTTGAGGTGATTGATTTGATTGATAAGGTGCGGAGGCACATACCAAAAGTTGTATCTCAACAAAGAGGTGGTGGGGTCCCGGGGACAGTGGGGGAAACTGCTCGGGAAAGTTGACAAAAATGACGGGAGAAACTTGATGGAAGTCAACAAAGAAATTATTTTAAGAAGAAATGGAAACATTTTCACTTTAATGCACAGTTAATTTGTCTTAGGCTCCGTTCAAAATCAAAACAGTTTCATCTGTTTCGTTCAGCCAAGCCAGATTAATTTGTGTGCATGCAACATTCCACAACAGATTCTAGCCTGGGGTTCCTCCAAACCACCCAATGGGGGTAGAAGTAGATGGAACAAAAAATCAAGAAGTATCCAAGAAGGAAAATAATGGACTTATGTTCACTTCTGTGCTCTTATCTTAGGCCCAGTTCATGATACAAATATCAAAACGGTTTCATTTGTGATGGTCAGCCAAGTGGGTTTAATTTTTGAGCATGCAATGCTCCAAAGCAGATTCTAAATTAAAAGGATTCTTTAAACTACCTCTTGGGGGTGCATAAGGACAACCTGACTTATGTGACCACTTTTTGACCACCCTTAGATCATTTTTCCCATTGACACAAGCATCAAGAATCCTGTCTATAATGGGCACCTGTCCACATAGAGCAGATTTTACTGGTCCCAATTTTGAGTACTTTCTTACTCACTTCATTTATTTATTTATGAGATTTACCACGTTTGTGGAAGATTTGACATAACTGGTGACTATCACCTTTTCAAGATGTCAACCCAGAGACCAAACTGTAAAGTTTGATCCACTCACACAGGGAAGGACCCCTACTCTTTTCAGTAAGTGTGGTGGTCTCTCTAACTTGACCTCCATTTAACGTCCTGCGGCGAGGCATGTCCCCCAACCAAAGCTAGGTACTCATTTTCACATGATTATGAGTCAAGTGAGGATATTGATGTAAAGTGAATTTCCTAACTGCACAACACCGGAACATATCAGAGGATTTGTCACTGATGCCACACCTTTTTCAGTTTCACCCTGAGTTTGCATACGTGACTGATGAACCTCTTCAACAACAACCACCCTGAGTTTGTCTAGTCTGAGTATCAGCCTGGAGAGTTCACCAGGTAAACTAACAAGGCTGGTACTTAGTCTAGAGTTTGTCGCACACAGTTGTTTGACTCGAAGCTTTTCTTCCAGGTTCCTCCGGAGCACAGTTCTTGGAGCAGCCTGTAAATACGGCCATCAGCAGTCCACCCAACAGGCACAAGCTCTGTTTAATAGTTGGATGCATTCAAGGAAGTGAGTATAGACGCTTTTCCGCAACGTCATAATCAATCGACCCCTTTGAAGCTCATGAACTGACTTCGTCATAGGGAGGATTTTACTCACAAACCGTAATGTCATTGCGCTCGGCCGTGAACACTTGCGAAAAAGTTTTTGCCCAATTCGGAAGGTGCACCAATTCAAGGGGCCTGGCGTATCGCGAGTATTCACTTCCATGGGGGGCCCATGGAAGTGAATGTCGCACCTTCTGAACATTACGGTTACTCACAAACTGTAATGTCATTGCGCTCAGCCGTGACACGTTCGAAAAAGTGTTTGCCCAATTCAGAAGGTGCGACAATTCAAGCAATTCAAGGGGCCTGGCGTATCGCGAGTATTCACTTCCATGGGCGGCCCGGTGCCTACGCACATCCGGTCAAACTTTTCCGAATATCGCTATACAATGTATGTGGATATTCCCCCCTTCCCATTTCCATAAAGTACTAAAAATATCCTTTTTGTTCTTAACCGTTGTAAAGTAGTCAGGGCGGAGACACCTGCTTCTTCCGGGTTCGGCCAAATACTTCGAACGTGTTCTTTCTTTACAGATGAGCGTGATAACATTATGGTTTGTGAGTAAAATCCCTGCTATGACAAAAGCAGTTTGCATAATTCAAAAGGGTCTATTCCACAGCAACAATGTTGGCAGGTTATAATTGGATTAAGCAGCAACATGTTGTTGTGTTTAACAAACAACACTGTAACTGAGAAGCTGGTGTAACAGGCTGAAACATACCCCTGGCAAAAATAGACCCGGGTACGTTCTGGCCAGAGTTATATCCTGGTATGCTACACTGGGATTTAAATTTAATTCATTCGTTTGTTTTTATCTTTGTCTATTCATTCATTATGTTGACTGAAGTCAGGGGAAACATTGTTTTTGCTCGTGTATTCTGCTGGTGTTACTGGGAGGGAAATCCTTGCATTTTCTCGAAAATGTTGTTTACTAGTATTTAATTGTCAATGCAGTAGTCTACTCTCCTGATAACATGATTCTAGCAATTAAGTACTACTCCCTTGCCATTGTTCAGTAGTCTGTTGTCTGCTAGCCATACAGTGTAATTCTAACACATTAGCCTAATTGTCTATACTGTTTGTTGTTCCTCAAAGAGAGGTGAGAAGAAGATTAGAGTAATTTTCTGACCTGCTGAGGGAGAAAATGTGCAGGGAATTATACAACAAAGAGCCACTGATGATTTATCAATAGAAACAGTTTATCTCTTGACTTCAAGTTGACGCCACAGGGGGAAATTATCAGGGAAGCTTGTTTTAATGATAATCATCTGGTGTATTTTGCCAGCCAGTAGGTACCCAAAATGTGGGTAATGAGGCTGTTTAACGTGGTTGAGGCACCTCCTCGAGCACGGCACCCCCGTTTTACGTCCCTCCCGGAAGACGATTTCGTGGAAAACTTGATGAGGCTACAGCAATCCGGACGTCCTTTGTTGGTCCCCCATACAAGCACTGTCCGGACCGCGCGTTGCTTAACTTCCGAGATCGAGGGATTGGGTGTACCAACACGCCACACGGCCGTAGCAGATATACTTGGGACATTATCTAACGACATACAAGGACATTGGGCATTAACTATACAAAGCGTACAAAGGCAAAAATGCAATTACGTTGGCAACTTGTTATTTCCGTGCCATGTGGAATCACTATTATATCACAGGACTGCTTTATTTTCAATTTGTTCAAACGTCTAAAATCTTACCGAAATTTTATATCATCTAGTATTCCACCTGCTGATATACATGTTATGCAACCCAACTATATTGTATGGCAACACTAACAGCACCGTTTGAATGTGAAATGTTAGAAAAAGGAGTACTTTATTCAACAAAATATGGTACTTTGATTTCACCACCACCACTCACTACACTTTTGCAGGGCTTTGCCCAGTAACACATAGAAAGCTGTATTACATTGTAACCTCCACACCACAACAAAGGAAAAGGTCCGTAAGATTAGCCCAGTATTATTATTGCTTCCTAGTTGTTGCCATGCATTGTACAACACGGAATTGTTGTAGAGTGGTAGAGATTTTGCATTCATTTCATTCATTCATGTATCACCGTATGTCCACAATTGCTGCTTGCTGATTGGCCTGCTTGCTGGACCAATAGGAAGGTGTCTCCTAACCTGAAGACAGTAGTGTACACCAGTGGTGTTCAGCACGGAGGGAAGGCGGAGTGGGACTTCTGCTGGCAGCAGTACACCTCTGCCACGGTGGCCGCCGAGAAGAGAAAACTGCTCTACGCACTCGCAAACTCCAGGGACCCAGATCTGGTGAAGAAGTATGGGTCTCATCAATTTGTTTGTTTGTTTCAAATGAGCAGTAAACCGCCTTTAAGCCTAACACACCAGTTTTGTACAGTTGATGCAGGGCTCTAGCCAGCATCCGTTTTTCCGTCAATTGACGGAAATGTGCTGCGTCTGACGGAAAAATTTTAAATCCAATCCGTCAACCTTGACGGACAAAAATCCTTGGTGGAAGCTACAGGCGGCTTGGGGACGCCGTCCACAGCCGTAAAAGCCTCACACTGTTTGTTTTGCTATTGTTATGATTGTTGACAATGTGTGTCGGCGCCCTTTCGCATACGATAATCTCATTAAAACCCGTTTTTCAAGGTCTCAGTTCAGTCCTTCTAATTAATTTCGCGGTTTTCGCGACAATTGTAATTGGCTGACGGTAAAAATTTCGAGCTGGCTAAAGCCCTGAGTTGATGGTACATGCTGCGTAAGACCGGTGTGTAAAGTTTGAACCACTCACACTAGGAAGGAAACCCGCTTTTCATGCAGAAATTTTTAACATCCAACCCCAAATTTCTAAGTATCGACCTAGTTTCGCACTCTCGCGAGACTAGGTCACTCCGTGACTGATAGCCATAACAAATTTGGAGTTACGTGTGTATACCTTAAAAGATAAGTTTCTGTTAGAAGAAAAATGCTATTAACTGCGCACATACGTGACTAATTAATCCCTTCAATGATAAGTATCGCCCCATTTGAAGTTTGTCTGATTGTTGTTTGAGATATGATATGTTGCAACTGGTTGTAATTTATCTGGCCAATACTCGCTATCATCACATTGCAGCAGCTTTATAATGCAACTGATGGCTGGTCCAAATTCAAAGTCAATTGCCAATATTATTATATTTGTTTGAATTGCCAATATGATTATTTTTGATTCAGAAAAATATCATATGCATACAGAACCAGAACAGTTTTTTCTACAGTTGAGTCGCACTTAAAGGCTTTTCTTTTCCTTCTTCTGTTGCAGACTGCTGCGTTACACTTTGGACAGTACCAAGATCAGGTCTCAGGACACAGTGAGGACTATCACCTACGTTTCCCAAACTGCAGTGGGATACAAACTGGCCTGGGAGTTTGTCAAAAGCAACTGGCAGACATTCTTAGACAGGTGAGAAGTCTTCTGGTCTCAACTATGGTAAAACTCTATCAAGTTTCATGTTTTTTCATTACTGTAAATTGTTCCAACATTTTGTAAAAGAAGAATTTTATAGAATTTTGTACCCCTACTCTAGATGGAAACTACTTGAATGTGGTGTTTTTATGTTTATAATTGAAACAAATACTTTTTTTTAAACCACAAACATTTGTGATATGCCTTTTCCAAGGGCACAAAATTGGTAGCATATCAGTGGATTCAAACCCGGGACCTCTGGGTTCTTAGCGGTCACGTCACAGTGCCCCCCCTCCAAATGAATATAGCGAGCCTCGTTGCTGTCATTTTCCCAAGGCCAGGAATAAACACTGCTGAACTGCTGTTGTTGCAGGTATGGAAGTGGCTCCTTTAACATGGCAGAACTGGCAAAGATACCATCCCACAGGTTCTCAACAGGCAGGCAGCTGAAGGAGGTAGGGGGCTTTTGAATTCTTCTTTGTTGGTCTTGTATAAAAAGTAAACAGCCTTAAGGCATAAGACACCAATTTTGTACAAACTGTGTACTACCTGACTTTAAGGGTTGATACACTCACACCAGGAAGGACCCCAAGTACTCTTATCAGTATGTGTGGTGGGTTCTTTAAAGTGAACAGCTTTACTTCAAATCTGACACGATGTCCGAAACTGAAGTTAGGTGCTCATTTTTTCACCTGAGTCGAGTTAGAAAACAGGTCTTTTAAACTTTCCCAAAAGCACAACTCTGGGGCCTCCCAGTGATTTCAACCCAGCTTGAATTCTAAGTCACAAATTAAAGTACAAGACCACCTTGCAACCTGGTTTTTAACCAGGCAAGCGTCCAGGCATCATTTGGACCTGCTTTTCTTATAATAATAAAAAATTGGACACACTAGCCGCACTTACGCTGGGGAGAAGATTCTCTGACAGGCATGGAATTCTGATTGACCAAGGATGCCACTAGGTCATCTGTGGTCAGAGTCTTCTACTTTAACCTCTCTGATGCTAATTTTTCCCATCAGGATACCTTCAAATGCACGTTTTAACTTCAAATTCTCGAAAACTCTATGCCATGGAAGGTAGATGCCCCCGGAGCCCCCTACAATAGTGGCACCTATATCACTTACCGCAACTCAAGGTGCACTCTCACTGCACTTGCGTCAAGCTTGCGTCACTGCAGGTTTGTTCTCTGCTGCACTGTTTTGTTGTTTTCTCCGATTTTTTATAATTTAGATATTGTGTAATACGTAAAGGTATGACTTAGAAGACGACAAAATACACAAAGAGTAGGAAAATTTGTCCTTTATCCCTGAAATTCGCTGAGTAAAACTATCTTTTGAACCCTGCAGTGACGCAAGTGCAAAGAGAGTGCACCTTCACCAAGAAATTTGGACCCCCTGTAATAAAATTGTAAAAACCTGCTCGTCTGTTTTCCTCAGGTTAAAGCGTTCTTCCAGAGTCATGACATCAGTGCTGCAGCCCGAGCAGCCCGCCAGACCATGGAGACCATCCAGACCAACATCTTCTGGCTGGAGAAGAACAAGAGAAAAGTCAAGACATGGATCAAGAACCACTTCATGCCTCCGGAGGGGGGAAAAGCAAGGAGTTCTGAAATTTGAATCTCGGAGAATCTTGGCCAATTTATGCTGTAAAAAATCATGTAAAATGTTTGTTTTAGTTTTAATATGAAGTGAATATAGAATATTAAGATTTATCTGTATACAGGGGTGAACAAGCATTCACACAAATCTTATACAAAATGCATGAATCTCCTTGAAAACGTAGGAGTCTTTCGAAAAATTCATGTTATGGAATATGTACAAATCATATGCAAACAGGCCAGCTGCTTGTATGTTTTTAATGTTTCTACCGATACTTTGACTTTAGAACCTTGAATGGGCGCATAACATTACAAAGACGTATTTGATAGACTGCGTTTTTCATAATATAGGTATGTTTCATATCATGTGTATTTTCATCAGATTCTTATGTTTTTGTATAGTGCTTTATGCATTTTTGAATTTGTGTTAATAGATTTTGTGAAATTCATGCAAATGCTTAAGCACCCCTTAAATTGGTGAATAAAACTACACCAGAATTTATTTGTTGACTTATAAGGTTGTGGGCTATATAAAGGTCATTTATATGTAAAAAATGTTATCATTCATAAAGGTGTATCGTTTTTATATTTCAGCCATACCATAGGTATGGTGAAATATATTGTATTCGTAATGTTTCTTTCTTTCTTTCTTTCTTTCTCCTGTCAAATCTTCAGAACACGGTATCTCCGTTGTTCCTCAACCAAATGACTTGAAATTTGGCACAAGGGTAGAGTGGGCCAATACCCTCGGACGTTTTTTTCATTTTTTCCATATCTGTCTCTTAAATGATTTTATTAAGGTTTTTGGGTCATCTTAAGACCAAAACTGTATATTTGGGCCCCCTGTACCCTGGTATTATAACCGAATGAGCTGAAATTTGGCACAGATGTGCCTTGATAAGTCCCTCATATAGATTCGATATCAGTTTTGGTGTACAGTTTAAGGAAATGCTTTTTTTTGCGATTTTTTGGTCATTTTTTTACCAAAAAAGGACACTTTTGGCTCCTGTACCTTGGTTTTAGAACCGGATGACCTGAAATTTAGTATAGGAGTGCCCTAGACATATGCGCGCATGGATTCAATAACACTTGAGGCATAAAGTACAACAAAATGCTTAATTTTACGATTATTTGGCCATTTTATGACCAAAAAGTAAACTTTTGGCTCTTGTGCTCTGGTTTTAAAACCAAATGACCTAAATTTTGGTAAAAGGGTGCACTAGATATTTATTCAAATGACACATGTATAATTTTTGTCATAGACTACGTCAAAATGATATATTTGGGGATTTATTTGTCATTTTCCAAATGCCAGAGGGGTCAATGACCTTAAGGTCGTTGACCCCCAGCTGCAGATTGCACCTACTGGCATATATGTCTATTTAATCTAAGTAGATAGGTAACCAATCACTTAGCCCGAATCTATATCCTAAAGAGGGGGAGGGGGTGGGTGGCAGCCAATCAGCGAGCCCGGTGTTATTTGGAAGAGTCCATTCTTACACGGAGGGGTTCATTTTTTTTTTAAATTCATCATTGGACTGGTGAAGTCTTTCAGTGGATGTATTTTTGGACAGGTCTATTTTGCAATTTTACAGAATGTGTGCTGGAAGAGTCTATTCTCGCACGGAGGGGGATTTTTCAAAATTCATATTTTGGACTTTGGTGACTTCTAGTTTGTCAAAGTCTTTCAGTAGGGTTATTTTTGGACTGGTCTAATTTGCAATTTTACATGGGTGTTCTGGAAGAGTCCATTCTTGCATAGAGGGGGCTTTTTTAAAAATCCATTTTTTTGGACTTCAGTGATTATGTCAAAGTCTTATTTTAGCGGATGTATTTTTGGACTGCTCTACTTTACATGGAAGAGTCCATTTTTTGCACACGGAAGGGGGATTTTTTCAAATTCAGTTTTGAACGGGTGATGATTCAAAATTAAATTTTTAGTGGAAGTGTTTTTAGACTGGTCTATTATACCTTTTCATGCACTGGGACCTTTTTATATTTCAGCCATACATAGTATGGTGAAATATATTGTATTCGTAATGTTTCTTTCTTTCTTTCTGTCAATCTTCAAAGTGATTCATCTCCGCCGTTCTTGGACCGAATGACCTGAAATTCGGCACAGGGGTAGAGTGGGCCAATACCTTGATGCTTTTTTTCTCATTTTTTTCACATCTGCCTCTAAAATGATTTTATTGAGGTTTTTTGGTCATGTTTTGACCAAAACGGTATAATTCCCCCCCCCCCTGTACCCTGGTATTACAATTAAATGACCTGAAATTTGGTATAGATAGGCAGTGGATATTTGGTAAAAAGATTCAAGTAAAAGTTTTGACATAAACTACTTTAAAATGATTAATTTTGGCACTTTTCTGAGGGGAATATGTTTTCTTTTGGCCTCCTGACGTGACCTTCTGTGACCCCGCACAGAGCTCACACCTGTGCGCGTCAGCCAGAGAGATAATTGAATCAAAGACCTAGCCAATCAGCGAAGAGGAGGCCAAAGTAATATTCATAAGCGGGGCCTCATGATCCCGTATATAGCAGTGTTCCCGCCAGAATTTTTTTACAGCGTTGGGGGCCCCAGGGGGAGCGAGCCAGCCTGAAGCCCTCGCATTTTAGACTATTCAGAAGGTTTTATATTGTATCAGTTCTTAGGGGCATATCTATTATAATCGCAGCAGTCACTTAACTTTTCTTAATGAGTTTAGCGTAACAGTATTTCAGGTCAAACCGTCAAAGGCAACTAAAAACAAACTTTAACGTTACTGAGTTCAACAGTACCTATAACTTGTCATCCGAAGTTGAAACGCTAGCGATGGTATTTTCGCTGCGCTGTTAGCTCCGTGCGACTGTTGTTGACGGTCTTAGAACAATATATTTTGCCCCCCCCCCCCCCCCCGTACCCTGGTATTACAAGTGAATGACCTAACATTTGGTATAGATAGGCATAAGACAGTTGGGAAAATGATCCAAGTAAAATTTTTGGCATAAAGTACTGCAAAAGGCTTAATTACAGCACTTTTTTGAGGGGAAATTGGTTTTCTTTCGTTCTTCATGCCGTGACCTTTCGGACGTTCACCCCACAGAGCCGACATCTGCACCTGCGTCTTGCCGGCAGGAAGAGTTAATTCAATCAATGGTTCAGCCAATCAGCGAAGAGGAAAGCGACCACACAATACGGTAACTTGAAGACTCAGGCTGTACAGACTTCTCGCCAGGGTTTTTTCAAAGCGTCGGACAGGGGTCCGGGGGCCGCCGAATGTCCCTGGCGGGGTCCAGGGGCAGGGCCACGGTAGGGGGGACCCAGGTGTGCGAAGCCCCCCCGGAAGCTCTTGCATTTCCTATTGAGAAGGCTTCTTTTATCAGTTTTTTAGGGCCATATCTACGATGATCGTAGTAGTCACTTACTTCTTCAGCAGTTTGACTTAAAACTATTTCGGGTCAAAGCTTCAAAGACAACTAAAACCTCATAAACAACAAACTTTACTTAGCTTAACGGTACTTGTAAATATTGTCCGGGTTGCCATCCTTAGTTGAAGCGCTTATTTATAGCGCTATTATCTTCGCTGCGCCGTTAGCCGCCGTGCGACTTTTGTTGACGGTCTGATATCCCTACGTCGCCGCCTCACTGATATTCCCACGGAAATGTTTCAAGAAAAATGCCTGGCAAAAAACGCTGTTTTGCGTCAAATTCTATTCGATAAAACATGTGGGACTCAGTGTTACAGTCTAAATATTTTGTAGAAGCACCGCTGTGGGAAAGAAGGTCCAAGCAATGTAATACATCACGTAGCATGAAGTTCACTGTCAACTGGCACACGACTGTTTGAAACTCTACGTCTAATCAACAGCCGTGTTTGATTGATAGCCGGCGGCCCTTTGATCAAGTCGGCGAATTAAGGTGCGTTAGTTAGACAGTTTGCGTTTAGTTTTGATACGTAATTATAAGTTAGACAGTGGCGAGAATGATTGTTTTCTCATCAATATTTCTCTTCAGAATCATTTGAACTTAATTGTACATGTACATCTAAACAATTGGCTTACCTGTGCAATGTTTATATGAGTAAAGATCAGTGTACTGAAATGATGTGTAACGTATTGCTCCTAGTCAATATATCAGCATTTTCTCTATAGTGACCACCTGTCTATAGTGGCCACATTTCTATCACTGGACTGGAAAGAAAGCTGCTGTATTTTCTCCAGAGCCAATGTAGGTGTTTCCTGTGCTGTTGTACTTTGAACATTCAAAGTGTAAGTAACTTTGAACTGCCAGAGTTTCAGCCCAATAAAACACTCTCAGCGCCAGGGTATGAACAGACTGACCTCCGAAATGAAATCCTCGAACAAGGTTCAATCGTATCTTCCGGGTCTGGCAGGAAGTTGTTAAACTAAAATAAGATTAGGCTCGATGGCTGATTGCATACAAAGTAAAACAGTTCAGTTTTACAGCTTGAAGAAAACAAACGCTCCTACTACACAGTACCTACACGTGATTGATAATTATCAAATCGTATGCCCTACTTGAATAAAAAAGTTCACTGCAATAATAAATGTACCCACCTCACAAGGAGCTTATACTTTTTTATACTTACACCTAGTTATCGTACTGAAAATTGTTAATGACCTTACATGAAGTCATTCAACAATTTTCAGTCATGATGAAAATTTTCTGAATGGAAGGTGTGATTATTGTCATTTTCTGAAAAATAGAAGCAAGCTCTGTTTTGACCTGGAATCAATTCACAATACTAGTCCACTTTGGGGGATAATGTACTGTTAAGATGTTCCATTTTTGCGCAGGGGTGATTTGGAACAGTCCAATGTTGCGTGGGAAGGGGTATGGCTGAAATATGCTGTATTTGCTCTCAAGCAAATGTCGGCCTTTCTAGTTCTCTGTTGTTTTTCTGCTGACTCACTGTATATTGCCAACAACACAACATGGCAGAATCTCGTAGCCTACATTGTAATGATTTGGAGAAGTATTGGCTTTGAACAGCATTTTTGTGATGCTACTTTAAGTAAAAAGGCCGGTGTTCGCTGCATGTTATCCGCTGGCTTTTTTTTTTACAAATGGCTCAGAATATCTGGAGTCTACTGGAGCGGAAGTTGATATTGTGAAAAAATAAATTATGAAACTTTCTTTGGATTTTTCTTTGGATATGTGTAGTAGTGCCCAGGAATTCTTCACAGTCTCCCTCCCGGCTACAAGAATCCACTTTATATACCAGTTGAGAAAATGCCTAATCTCACGTTTCCAGTTGGCCGTAAAATGCTCTAGAAAATCATGTTTTACGTACATGTAATAAGTTTTTACATTTCTTTGCTCAAGTTAAACAGATTACATGAGACCCAGTGCCATTAGCAATTCTGGAGAATTCTGGCTCTACACCAGGATTCTGGCCATTCTGGGAACCTGAGCTAAAATTCTCCAGAATTTGCTTTCTTCGTGGAGACATCAAATTGCATTCTACATATTGATAACCTTTTAATATACCATACTTGTAAATGTTAATTCATTTGGTTGATCAATTTTCAAATGATTAAGGTTTGTCCGGAATTAAACTGGAAGCACGTGTTAGATATAAACACACACATATATATACTGAAAAATAGGTAAATGCATAAAAGATTGCTTTGTTATCAGAAAAAATACTGAAACCAATTATAAGCCCCAGTATACCTGATTGTAAGGTTATATTTACAGATATTACGAATGTAAGATTTATTTTATATTTCTATATTGGCCGTACAAAGGTCACTACATGAATTTTGGTTTTGTCTGTAAATCTTCTTTTTGTCAGTAAAGCTTTTTTTATTCTTAAAGATAATTTCGGGAAGATGTCTTTAGCTTTGACTACAGAAACCCGAGAATTGACCACACGATTTATGTATGTTGGACGTAATTGTTTATTCGTCGTCGTGGTGGTTCTCCCGTCGTTTACGACGGATGAGCGTCTCTGACACCTTGTCTTGGCAAATGTGTATGAAGTCCAGTCCTAGCTTTCCTCGCTGCTCTCTTCTTCTTCAAGTTAGCAGTCCGGCCAGTTTCAAATGCTCTAACCGCAGCATGACACTTGTTTCTCCATGAACTTCTGTTCTGGGAGTCAGTTTCCCAGGCGCAAAAGTTAATCTGACATTTTTTCAGGTTGCTCTTGAGGTAGTCCTTGAAACGGAGACAGGGGCGTCCTACACGACGGTTACCTTCCTTGAGTTTCCCGTAGAAGAGGGACTTTGGGATACGGGAGTTGTCCATGCGCACAAGATGCCCTGCCCAGCGCAGGTTGACCTTGAGCAACACTGCTTCAATACTTGTTAAGTCTTGAAGCAGACTTGTTAAGATTTGTTAAGAATTGTTTATTAGGAAGTAGAATTTGTACGAGTTATTTTGCATTTACATTTTGGAGTAGACCATACAAAAGTCGCTGCACAATTTTTTGTTGTTGCCAATAAGTTTTTTTTTTCTTTCTTATAACGTTAACAAACACGTTAAGCCGGTATCTAATTGGAATGAGTGGATTTGCACCAAATTGAGATTATTTTTGAATTTCAAAAAGAGACGAAAAGCATCAAACATTCTTTTATCTATTTACTTGTTTATTAAGTTTTAAATTTGTGGAAGGATTGACATAACAGGTGACCTTTGATCCACTCACACCGGGAAGGACCTCTACTCTTTTCGATAAGCGTGACCGTGGCTGGTTCTTTTACGTGCTCGAGGTATGGCTCTCCCCGAACACGGGCCTCCCTTTTATCGCTCTATATCGACATGGCCCTCCTAGTATTTGATGCACGCATTTAAGCCTATTATGCTGTATGAACGCGAAATTTGAAGCAAGGCTAATTTAAAGACAATTGTTTAGTTGAATAATCGTATTTGTGTTTACATCTACAATATCATTCATTCTTAAACACGTACTGATAGCCTGTAAATAAATATTGATGGTCAAACGATAACTATGTAATTCAACGATATAGTTATCCCATTTAGCTATATGAAAATAAACCCATTCACTGTAGACACCTGAAAAGCAATAAAAATGTATATTCCTCTTTTTTTAGATTAACCAACTATACCTGAACCAATACAATCCTACGTTTTCACCATCAAAAAAAAGCAAGAAGACAATTCTATATGCTAGACAACAACGCAAGAGCTCATGTGTCTGTTTGCAAACATGTCTTTTTTTAGAGATGTACTTAGCTCTATTGGGAAAAACTGTACTCTGAAGGATTTTATTCCATGCTAAAAGTTCTTCTACTTCGAAAGCCGGTTTGATCCCCCTCCGACCCGTAACTGCATGCCGAGGGCTAATTGCATAACCATAAGTTGAAGTCATGACACAGAAAATGCCTTCGGGATCGAAGGGTCCAGGTGGGGCATCTTTACAAACAAGTTGTCTGCACTTCAGCATCTAGCCGGTAGCACTCTCCCAGTAACACCTGTACCGACAACACAAACGCCAGGCATTTCCTCCAACACTTCGTTACCTCTACTCCAAAAGTAAGTTCACAATTCTCGATCTATCTACCATTCCGGGGTTTTAAGGTTCTCGGACCCATCTAACGTTTTAGACCGAAAGCTTCTTGTGTAGACTGCTGTAATAGTAAAAAGGTAAGTATGATACATGTAATGTTATATGACTTTGTACTTTGTACTGTGAACGTCTTTAAAGTTGATCATATTTTTTTTCTCTATGTGCCGGGTGTTGGGTACTGCCTCTGTGAACTTTTCTCATTGAGTTTTCTCAGCGAATGCCCACACATGCTAGCCCCGTGGCCGGCAGTCAAGTGACCCAGTAAAAAAAGACATGGCCAGCAAAGGTGTAATACGGGCCCAAAAAAAAGACGATAAAAGGCCCCAGAGAGCCTGCTATGGAGGCTACACAAATGCCCACTCTGGAGTTGTCCGTGCTGCACGGACCTATTTTTTTGCTCGGAATATGTCCACGCTGTGCTTCCATGTATTAATCCTGAGTTTCAATCCAACCCATCGATGGAGACTCGGATCCAAGGGTTAAGGGCTTTGGTTGGGGAAGTGAAATACGGGGGTAATTTTGGAGACTGCTTGGATTTTTCTCTCTCCGACCCAACCAACCAACTTGTTATGTCAACATGAAGAAGTATCGACACTCTATTGCGCGACTTCGACGCGGAAACCCATCTAACTCATATATGGATGAACCATTGAGTGCTATCCCCTAATGCGGTATTCTTCAAGCAGAGGTTTTGTCGCGCGGACAGTAGTGGCCGGGATTTTTACACGCTCAGCCCCTCGAGCGAGCCGGTAAAAATCCCGGCAACTACTGTTCCCGCGCCCGACCTCTGCTTGAAGAATACCAAAGCGGTAGGTTAATAACAAACACACACAGGCAAGCGAAACTAAACTGCTTCGGCACATAGACTTGCAAAAACGTCATCTCACTCTGCTATACACAACACAAACTGAGAAACAAAATCTATGACAGAACGACACCAAACAGGGCCGGGAAACGCTGTCCCATACTACTAGACTACTAAGTACATCCTTCAAAAATAATGCCAGTTGTTTTATAACAAGCTCATTTTTTTCACCAAATGAGATTTGACACAAAGGTAAAGGGATACATTTTCTTGAGACTTGAAATATCTCAATATTTGTTGTCTAGATTATCTACAATGACTGATTGAGTTGTTTTTAAATTGACCACACCCTTGGAAGTCCGCCGGGAGCTACTTACCAGCGCAATTATAGTGTACTTAAAAAATCCCTGACCAACTTTTAGCTATTGTATTAGACTGAAACTGCAAATATATAAAATGCATATCTCTTAAACAGCCATATGCTTATTTTCACTTTTGAAATCCAGTCAGGTTTTATTTTTTCGTTGTTGTTGTGGAGTATGAGTCACGTATTCGGCTACGAGTCCAAATGCCATTAATACCTCGCTTCATCTTAAGGCCACAACAAGTAAATTTTATGGATGGCATCCTAAGCAGATGAGATAGCGCGAAAAAAAACAAGATGGGTAAATTTTCAAAATAGGCACCATAAACGTCATTACAAGATTTGAAGTGACAAAACGTGGCATCACAACTAACAAGGCATTCATTCCTGTATTAACGAAGTGAACTAGCGTAGTAAAAGTGATACTACTACTAGTGTGGTACACTGTTATCACTTGCCAAACTGGCAACTACAGATCACTACAGTCATGGATGCCATATTGGTGGCACGTTTACAACTATCCAACAAGTTTCGCTTTTGCAACTACAGTCATGGCTACTTCCCTAATGTCATTTATACAAGTATGATTATTAGGCTACAACACAACACGTTTGTCTATTTTGGTCCATCTGACCATCCCCGAAGAGGACAATTTTTTTCTGAAATCAGGCACAAATTAATGAGCGCGCTGATGCCATCCATAGAATTTATTTGCTGTGGCCTAACAGCTGTAAAAGAGGGGATCGATATGCAATCTATGGAGACGTCTATCATTCTAAATGTGTGATTTCAGCTTGCTACAGAAAAATTGTAAGTTGGTCAGATGTAGAGGAACTAATCTTCTGACAGACGTCCAGAAATTAAGTCAAAAATTTTGAAATTAACTCAGTCTCTCATAAAAACTTGCACAACAAATTGAGATATTTCAATCTCAAGAAGATATATCCATTTACCTTTGTGCCAAATTCAGTCATCTCATTTGATGAAAAAAATGAGCTTGTTATAAAATTCACCGATGACATTACTTTTGGGATTGTAGCCCAGCAAGGACCATTGTAGCCCAACCTTCAGCCTTCTCCGATTATTTGTAACAAGACATAAATTTATACCATATCTGTATCTGGAACGTTACATAAAATAAATGCCTGTCGGCATAACAATCCTGCTTCGCAGACACGTGGCTTTTCGAAAATCATAGTTTGCTTTTCTTGTGATGATATGCTATCAAGAAAAAATGCCATCAGACAAAAATCATATCATAAACATTATATCATAAGCCTGCCTTTCTGTTCGAGTTTTCCCTATGGTTACGGCTATGGTAAACTGACCCAAGACAGGCGATCGCGAGAGATGAGATCTGATCTAACATCCATTGGCATAATACCGGTCGGTTTACTGCAATTTCTCAAGCAATGCTAATTTGGCAAATGATCAACGCATCATTTTCTCCAGTTACATGTTGCTGTTACAGCTTACCTTTGCCACTTCTTCTGCGTAAATTATTTTGTCTCTCTGGTCCTGCTAAAAACATAATATCGTAATTGGAACACACCGCGGAATTGCACGGAGAACGGGCGCGTGGTTGGAAGGGGGTGCACTATACCGGTCGAACGAAACACGGCACAATTAACTGCCGCTATGTACCTTTATTCATCCTCTGTTGTTCCTTTCTTTCCTGTTAGTAGTTGCACAAAACAAAAATCTGCATGAGCATACAAAAAGTCATGAGAAAATGGGCGTATACTGACAAGAATTTTCATTCAATTTTGGTCCGTCACAACCGCTATGACGTAAAACTTTACTGCTGGCCGTAGCATTAAAAATGGCGGGAAAATGGCGGCGTACGTTCAATTTGACCCATTCAGCCGTAGATCCGGGCTATTATGCAACGGTTCCTCACACTTTTACACGAGTTGTAGGTCACCAAAAGAAATTCAAGATTGCTGTTGAATCATGCTCGTCTTGTGCCGTGAGCACATGTGATTATTATCTACAAATCTGGCGATGAACGTGACAGTGTGTTTGTCCCACGACGAGCTCGCCTGCCCCGAAAATGACCTGAAAACTTTTGGCCTTGTTGTCTTCGAATGCATTGTTATCGATGCTTTGTAAATTATGTATTGGACACCTAGATGTCTGAAGTGTGCATACCTCAGAAATAACTATTGTTGCATGTGTAGATCTCTTTAAGTTCCACTATTTTTAATCGACCGGTATAAGGCTTATGACCGGTATTATGCCAATGCATGTTAATTATTAACCCACGTGTATGTAGCCATCAAATACATGCATCACCTGTGCGTGAAACTGGATCTGCCACGTGGAAAACATTGCCTTAAAGGCAGGCTCTTCTACGGGCGCTTGTTCTCGGGTTGCTTCAGTGAACAGTTGTAACTGATATAGTTTCCTTTTTCGTCAACATCGACAATATCAGGGGAAACTAGAATCATGACCACATGCTAAAAATCTATGAATCTTTAAATTCATCAGTAGAAAAAAAAATGGCCGTAATGTCTGCTATGGGGGCAATAAAAATCGTACGACGATGGAGAAACTTTGAACATGTTCAAAATCCATTTCAGCTCTATTTTCGTCATAGGAGGCTCCCCGATTTACTATGATTTACCTGCGATTGATGCAGGTACGCTCTTATGACCTCATCGGACGATGCGCTACGATCTTTGTGACAACGGTTTTATATAATATTTTTATTTAAACCATTGCTTCCGATTCTTCCCCGACTTACGACGTACTGCGCTTATACCAAGCATAAAACCTCCATCGCAGTCAATCGTACGATTCTTGTGACCGGGGCCTAAGGAAGATGACATTGTCAGAACAGACAGAAATGTCAGACAGTTGTGTGATAACAGAAATACTTCGGAACCACTAGAGCAACATATTTTTGACTACCTGTTGTATTCGTGCTTGTTGATTTCGGAATAAACGCCACAGTTAGTGTGCCATTGAGCCTCCGTCTGGTGAGATTAAGTCTTACTGAGGTGGCCCAATGTGCTTGAATCGTTCAAATGCAGTCCCGTTCCTCGTCCCTAGACATTAGAACAATTATGTGCCCTGTGTCAGTTTCCCCCGTGATGTTTGTCCCGTAGTGAGAGTGCGGGTACATTCGTAACTAGACTTGAACTTGAACAAGTCCTACCACTGTGGGTAAGTGAAGACCGTTACACGAATAGTTGTGAACGCACAAACATACAGGAAACCGAAAAAGATACCTCCATTTTCGCGGGGATAACTACTTTCTGGATGGGTCTCTAATGCCTTGTTTGATTGTTCCAGATCACCACAGAGAGATCACCATGTCCAGTGAAGTAGTCTTTGACTTTGACTATCTAACTCGTCTGGAGGACTCTTCCAGGAAACTGGAGTCCTCCCCGCAAGAACGATTCGAGATGATGCTAAAGGCCCAGAGGGAGGTAGACACCTACCTGGAGCAGCTGAACCTGGACCATCCCATGGGATGGGTGATACCGCCTGAAGAAACACAGGTAAGTCTGGAAGGGTCTCAGGGATTTCCCTGTAGCTCAAGTGGTAGCAGCTTCACAATTCAGCCCATAATTGTTTCAACTACTAAACTCATCAAAAAAGTTCCAGCCAATCGTATCTCTAATTTATTTTAATATAATATATTAATTTATTAAAAGTTTTGTGTTATATGTCATCAAAAAGCTTGTTTACTGCCCTTTACAATGATATCCCATCTTCCTAGCATGTGCACCAGGTTGCCACTTAATAAGTGAGCATGTCATAAAAACAGTGCTGTCATTTTGCATGATCGTATGTCAAGTGTACCTTGAGAATGAACTGAACTATTGGTTCCTTTTCTTTTAAAACCCTAGGTGCAGTCAGATCTGGGCCAAGACAAGCTGGTACAGTCGGGTCCGGGCCAGGCACAGTCGGGTCCGGGCCAGGCACAGTCGGGTCCGGGCCTGGCACAGTCGGGTCCGGGCCAGGCACAGTCGGGTCCGGGCCAGGCACAGTCGGGTCCGGGCCAGGCACAGTCGGGTCCGGGCCAGGCACAGTCGGGTCCAGGCCAGGCACTATTGGACCAGGAACCTCATGAGACAGAGCCTCTCCCCATACCGGAACATGGCATTGGTATAGGTAAGCCTGAAAAAAACAACCTGGATGAACGCTACTTTATAAGCATTCGGCTGTGGCTGTTTTTAGGCATTTTTGTTCGGCTTTCCATTTTTTGTCTGCTGACCACAAAGAAAGGGACACAACAGAAATGCCTGAAAACATGTAAAAAAAAAACACAGCCGGAGGCAAACCTTACTGAGCTACAAGAGTAGACCAACTCATCTTATTGTAGTGGTTGTCTTTTAATGTACTGTAGACCCTCAGAGTCTGGGAGTCGTACAACTTATATTCTTAGTGTTGTATCAATCGACTTTCTCTGACAGTCTTAAATCCACCAGTGTTGGTCTATTAGCTTATTTGTTTGTTTGTGTGTTTGTTTAGGATGTGGCACACACGTTTCTAATGAAGAGGTCGCTTGCCTTTTCCCTCCACAGACAAAGTGCTTCGAGACTTCAGCCGCATCGGCGATCAGATGGAACGAGAGGGTCACCCCGGTCACATGGCGTACGTACCGGGCAACTCCACTGCCCCGGCCGCCATCGGAGACTTCTTAGCTGCCTCCTTTAATCCATACTCACGTAAGATCAGGACGAGATTCTGCTTTGTTAAAGCTTAATGTAAAGCTTGGAAAGAAGGTACATTATTAATACTGTCCAATGTATGATGCAAAGAGATGTATAAGGTTGAATTTCATTTTCATTTGGAAGCTTCACAATCAAGTCTATTAGCCACTTTCTCTACAGGGGAATACTTCTGAAGCAAAATAGCTATGAAAGTAGATGCTTCAGCTACAAGACCAACTGACTTTAATTGGTCTTCTCATTATCTCCCGAAAATGGTAACATTAGATTTCAGGGACTGAAAACGATTATTTTTAACAATAATGTACAAAAGTTGGCATTTTTGCATAGGATAAAAACCACCAATTTCTATGCAAAAACAACTGATGCTGTCAGAAAAATCTTGGATGTATCAGTTATGAGACTTTAAATATCAGTCATGTGTTGCACGACTGTCATTTACTCCTCTGCCATTCTCTCTGTTGCTCTAAAGTCAACGTCGCCTCCTGTCGAAGAGCAGTGAAAATGCAGCAGGTGATCGTGCAGTGGGTGGGACGGCTTTTCGGGTACCCTGACACGTGCGCCGGGAACCTGACGTCAGGGGGTACTGTGGCTACCATGGTCGCCATGGCAACGGCCAGAGACAAGAAAGTGCCATCAAGTCAAGACTACCACAGGTGATATCTTAGAATACCACAGGTGTCATTCTTAGAAATATCTGCGGCAAATGAAACTCCTCTGCCAGTTAAACTCCCTCCCAATACATTCAAATGGTTTCCTTAGTAACTTTTATATGTATATTATAGATTACTGATTTTCTATTGTCTTTGATGCCACTGTTGTTTAGGCACTCTAATTGTACTGATATTTTGGCGTGTTTTTTAATACACCGTATTTATTCATTTTGTGGATATACAGTACATTTTCTGGTGAATACAGAAGCACTTAGTCAATATGATACTGATTCTTATACCACAGCAAGATCTGATTGGAGATTACTTAAGTCCCTCTTGCAAACATCTTTGAAATGCGGATGTGGCCGTCCGGTGTTCTCTTTCCTGAGATCAGTTCTCCATAAGAGAAGGTCTCAGACTTTGGTGATTCTGCCATCCTCCATGCGACGGACGTGGCCTCAGGCAAGCCAGTGTGGTCTGCGTTGTCAGAAGGGTGAACACGGTTGGAATGCCAGCACCAGACAGCACTTCAGCATTGGTTTAACCTTTGCGCCAGGGACCGCTATAAGGGAGTGACTCTCGGGCAACACAAGTGCAACATTAACTTGAGGTTTATTCCAGCATGGCCGACATAGTCGGTGGTCGATGGTAGGACTGCGGTACCACATTATCCGTGACGTAATCACTTGTGGGATTGTGGACCATACCACTTACAACATGGGTGGAAGTCTAAACCTAACTATAACATAGTGGCATTGTCCTTCGATGATATGCCCAGGATGTGACGAATACACTACACCATACAGCAATAAAATGACTTTCTCTCCGATTCACACAAAATCAAAGTTTCAGAGTAGGAGAATACAAGCTGGCCCAAGGGTGGTGGCCCAAACCAACTATAATAACCAACTATACATATAAATGGTGTACCTGGATGTCTAACCTGCACCGACCTTTAATTGTCCCTTTTACTTTCCTTTCCTTTTCCTGCACCAGTCTTGGAAACATTGCAACTGTATCTCAATTTAAGTCTTCGTATTTCTCCTTCAAACAGGTGTGTGTTATACGTGAGTGAACTGACACACGACGGTGTCGCCAAATGTCTGTCCACCCTGGGGATGCGGGAGGCCATGGTCAGAAAGGTGCCGGTGGATGGCCGGTACAGAATGGACGTCAACTTGTTGCGCAAGTTCATTGAAAATGATGTGCAGGTTTGAAGCTCACAGGCATGTTTGGTGCGGGATTTAGAAAGGTTCAAGCGGTGAAAAGGTCAGAGATTTACTTCAGGTCTGCCTAAACACCTCAAACTACCTCAAATGACCTCAAACAACTCTAATATGCAGTGTACATGGGGCAATGACCTTGTGCGATGCCATGGATACATGGTTTGTATTTATAAATTTAAAAAAACGCAGCAAGTCCTAACTATTCACCAGTTTTCCACAGTTCCTGACCAGCTTCTGCTGTATACACCTGTGTGATAGAAATGTTGTTTCCCCAGATAATTTCTAGCTCAAACGACCCTTTCTTTTGTTCCCAGAACAACCTGCTCCCGTTCCTCGTGGTGGCGACTACAGGGACGACCGACGTGGGCTCCGTGGATCCCGTTCCCGCCATTCGAGCCGTCGCCACACAGTACAACATGTGGCTGCACGTGGACGCCTGCTACGGAGGATTCTTCGTGCTCTGTAACTCCGCCAAACATCTGTTTGAAGGGGTGGAGACAGCCGACTCCATTGCCGTGGATCCTCACAAGGGTACTTTCTGTCATTCATTTATTCATCCATCCATCTATCCACCCATCTGTCCTTCCATCCATCCATCCATCCATCCATCCACAAATCCATCCATCCATCCATCCATATATCCATCCCTCCATCTATCCACCCATCTGTCCTTCCATCCATCCATCCATCCATCCATCCATCCATCCACCCATTTGTCCATCCATCCGTCCTTCCGTCCAACCACCCACCCATCCATCCATCCATCCATCCATCCATCCATCCATCCATCCATCCATCCATCCATCCATCCATTCATCCATCCATCCATCTATCCATCCATCCATCCTTCTCTTTCTCCATCCATCCATCCATCCATTCATCCACCCACCGACCCATCCCTCCCTCCCTTCCTCTCTCTCTCCATCCCATCCCATCCCATTGATCGATCCATCCATCCATCCAATCATTCCCTCTGAATCCTTCCTCCATATATTCTTCATTCATTCACACAGGTAAAATTTACTTGTCTCAGATTGATAATTAGTATGACATATCCTACTAGGTCTGTATGCTCCATTTGGAACCGGCCTAGTCCTCGTGCAAAATGGTGCCTCACTGCGTGACTCCAACACCCGCCATCATGGAAGCTACATGCAAGACCAGAGGACCAACCCAGAAGACTGGAACCCCGAAGACTTGACATTTGAGCAGAGTGCACACTTCAGGTAAAACCAATTGTTAAAAGCGCCTCTTTTGAATTAATGCTGTACTGCAGAAATACATATAAGAGATATACAAGAGATCGCTTTTTACCTTTGTCGTATTCGATGACTAATATGATGTTTATGCAAATGATGTTTGAATAAGCAGATCAGATTACTAACTTGTAGATTAAGCATTTGACTATCAGCTGCTTTTTGCCTACCACTGTGTCACTTTGACCTCTTAAAAGGAGGATATCTGAACAAAGGAACATCAGATTTCCATGGTATATTTGTCTGACAATAAAATGCAAATTGTACAAATTAGGGCTTAATTTGCATAATTTATGCCGAAAATCTATCATTGCAGTACTTCCTGTAACAGAACTTCGATAAATGTTTCATGTAATGTAGGGCAGGTGAAACATTCACAGATAACAGTGATGCAAATAAGGTCTTAATTTACATAACTTATTCAAGTGCCATAATTCTTCTAAGTGGTGAATGATAGTAATTTCTTTGTAACTTATAAGTTACTTAAATCTGTAACTGCGAAGTTACTTAAATCTGTAACTGTGTAAGTCATTTTCATGATTGAAATGTTTCAAGGAGGTATGAGGTCTCAGAGCTCTTGTTTTGCTTGTGCACGGAGTATAAAGGTTTCTTCATGTTACACAGAGCCCCGAGGGTGTGGCTGCCTCTTCAGCTGTACGGAGTCGCGACTTTCCGAGATGCACTCCAGGAGAAACTGGAACTGGCCAAGTACCTGTACCTCCGACTCAAATGTAAGTATATCAACCTAACTTAACATATGTTGTCAATTAAATGCACTGATTAGTCATACTTGATAATGCAAGGAGGTTAAAAAAGAATATGAAACCACTCAATTGAGTGTTATTTGCAGAGACTAACAGTAAATGTCAGTTGTTGCCCGGATGAATATGAAACCACTCAATTGAGTGTTATTTGCAGAGACTAACAGTAAATGTCAGTTGTTGCCCGGATGAACTTTAGTACTGTACTTACTGAGGAACTTGAAGAAGAGTGAAAAGAAGCTGATATCAAGTGCTTGGCACTGTAATGCTTCAGTAAGGCAGTAACAGCTGATTTACTGAAAAAGTACTGAAATTATACTGTTAGTAATTATACTCTGTTAGTAATTATACTGTTAGTAATTATACTGTTAGTAACTGTACTGTTAGTAATTATACTGTTAGTAATTATACTGTTAGTAACTATACTGCTAGTAATTATACTGTTAGTAATTATACTGTTAGTAATTATACTGTTAGTAATTATACTGTTAGTAATTATACTGTTAGTAATTATACTGTTAGTAATTATACTGTTAGTAATTGATCAATACAACAGTATATTTTCAGTACTGACGGTTTCCTAACTCCACAGGCCAACCACATATACAAGTCGTGGAGCCAGTTCTGTCCACCGTCCTCTTCCGTATTCCCGGCGCGAGCGACAACATCAACCGCAGCCTCCTGGAGGAGATCAGCGCCGACGGACGATTCTTCGTCTCGACCACGACAGTGAAAGGCACTCTGTACCTGCGAGCATGTATCTTCTGCTACAGGACCCACCGACAACACCTGGACGTCTTCATCAACAAAGTCAAGAAAGCCATTGTCAAGATGGAATTGGAATGGGAGTTTTGTTATGCGGGGTGAAGCTTCGTAAAGATTCATTGTAAAACCAAACTGCATGCACAAGGAGGTTAAGAATTCTTAGTAGAGGGTTAGTACGCAGCTAAGTGTGTTGTGGGTAATGGAGTACTCAGGTATGTCAAAGGTGAAGCCCAAAACTTATGCTCGAACTGTCAAAGTATTAGCAGATATGTGGCGGAAAATATTGAATGTGTATTTTTTGCAACCTTCATGCCGTTATTATGAATTCTATGATTTTGGTATTGGCTGGGCTGGAACCTTTGGTGATGCTTGCAATAGTGCCATCTACTGGTTATTCTTAGTATTGCATAAGACTGAAATACATGATCGTACCAAGGACGATATAACGTCCTTGATCGTGCACACATGCTACAAATCTGACATGTTCAGGTTGGACTTCCTTTGTGAAAATAAATATTAAAGCTTTTACTACAGCTTTACGTGTACAGTTGTATTCAGCTCTTTTTGCATTATGGTTTAATAGGGCATTAAAAAAAACAGTTTCTTCCACACCGAATATCATATCCCAAGCTTCAACGATGTATCTCAAAGGTCTGACCGTCTCCAAAACCATATTGCTTGAGTAACTGCTTTTTGGTTCATGATAGCACAACAGTTTCCATTATATTGAATGAATGAAGACCTTTATTATGCTCTCTAACAAGCTAAGTACAGGTCAAGGTGAATAGAATACAGTTCCTAGTGTGTTTATAAATACAATTGTCGTAAGGATTAATCTCCAAGCAGATCTTGCTGTGGCAAATGGGAAGGAGTTTAGCCGGCAGAGGAGTT
>NC_049981.1:9609625-9647134 GCF_000003815.2 Branchiostoma floridae
TGCCGCAGAACCACGCTGTGGCCAATAACTCCTCTGCCGGCTAAACTCCTTCCCATTTGCCACAGCAAGATCTGCTTGAAGATTAATAAGGATGTGATATACTAGTAACTAAGGCTACGATCTCAAGTATGCACAGGTTCAACTTCTATAAACTGACAGAGTCGTTAAATATATAAACAAACACGTATACGCGCATGCATAGTGTAACGTTAACTGTTAGACACGCACGCACACATTCGCACGAGCGCATGCCTGCCCCGTTGGCCGTTAGTGTGTGCACAAAGAAGTCATTGGTGTGCGTTGTGTGTTTGTATATGCTACTGTGACATACACACAACCTTAAACGTTTACACTCGAACAGATAACGTGCCGACAAGGAAGGCCGACACACAGACACATAGCCGTAGTAACAGATACGCGCACGCACACGCACACATACACACATACACACGCACACCGTGACACGGACACATGAGGCACGAGTACAACGACACAGTTGACCATTGAAATGGGCGCAGTGGGCCTGTCACACGTGGGTTCAACAACAAAAGAAAACCTCCCAGCTCTGTTCTTCAGTCCTTTGTGTTTGTGATTTTCTAGTGGCGATCAGAATATGAATCGTTCTGGTTATGGTAATTCAATTATCCGCGGAGGCTTCGTTGCGCCCGAGGTGACACGAACAAAGCCGAAGCTGATTTTCGCGGCATTGAGCCAACCGTAACCCGATCCACCTGCTGCCGGACCATGTCATAAAATAGCCGTTAAAATAGCCTATGGTTATTCATTCAAAATATTATTCCAAACACTTTCTTACTTTCCATTATTCCTCACCACAATAAATCAATTTTACTAAATGTAAAAATCAATGAGCCCAAACATATTATAGAAGAAGTGGGTACATTCGTCTTCCACTGCCTAAAAAGGAAAAGTTAAACTTAAACCAAACAAAACTAGTGTATTTTAGAAGGTAGTATAACATAAGAAGGATTGTTTTCTTTAAATCATTGTCATGTTACATGCTACAAAAAAGTTTTTTTTTTGTCGGGGAAGCAAATAAAAATGAAAACGCATCCGAGTACGTGCATCAATTTCTGACGTCATAATTGAAGAGTAATGCCGCTCCGTAGAATCTATTTCAGTATTTTCAGGTAGGTTTTAAAGTTCAAGTAGGTTTTATTTGTTCACATTATTTTGGTATTTGCTTCTCTGCTTTGAGTTAACTGCAAAATTAGGTAGCACAACTTGAGTGCGAAATTGAATGTTGAGTTGCACAACAGACAACATACATAAGACAACTTCCTTTGGAAATTAGTGATTTTACACAATGGCGCTTGCACAGATCTATAGAATAGAAGCAAGTGTCTGCCTACCTTCGGTGTACCTCAAGTCATGTTTTCCTTTTTACGGAGGCAGCAATTTGTCTTGAGTTGAAAAATTAGATGTTGTTAAATGGACAAATAAAACAGAAAGATTTTGTCACTTTCTTGATCATGTAGCAAAAGTAATCAAATTAGAGACGAATGGGTGTAAAATATAGATCATGTTATATCTCGATAGATGTTGACTTACTTCGACTTTGTTGTTTTGTTTCAAATGGATTACAATTAACTTTGTAATAATTATTTCACTTCTGCCGATAGTGTTCTTATTTTCTAATTTCATTAGGTCTCCCTATATAAAAGAGGTAAAGAAAAAAGTTAGAGAAAACTAAACTCTGGTAAATTTAGGGCTTCACAATCGCAAAGCAAACAGAAGTCTTTTGTGTGGTTTGGCAAAGCCAACATTCTTCCGGGAACTTTTCTGCCTAACTCCTCGCGAGTGCGGAAGCCTCCACGTGACGTCACGAATTGTGGGCGGAGCTAAGCGGCCCCTATTCTCATGCAGCCTCGTTCTGAACCAGCGGTAAACCAAACCTTTAGAAGCATCAGAGATCGTCTCCGGGTAGAAGAGCCGAGTTTTTCTCCCGTTCTGAAAACTCTCTTTCCCTCAAAAAACTTCTGGCGTGGGGATCGAACCCAGGACTTTACGTGGAGTATTGTAAACGTGTCAAGAAGTGACCATGCGAGCGGCGGAGGCCTGGGTTTTATACGGGACACTGTTGCTGCGGCTCGCCTCGGCTATCGGCGTGATTCTCCCCGATGTCTACTGGAACATGTCCAACAACATGTGAGTTTTTCTGTCTTCTCAAGATTCTTCTTTTAATTTCTTTTCTGTGGCTTCGCTTAGAACTTGAAAGAGTGCAGGGATCGGGTTTTATTTGTTGTGAAAGACGCTTGTAACATGGGTGATCGCGCTTGTCAAAGAGAATTATTTTTCAGGCTGTGTCCGCTAAAAAGGCAATGACAAGGGGTCGAGCTTTTATCATAGGAGTCTGCATCAAGAACTTTTCGTTTTGTTCTGTTGTTTGTAAAAAAAAAGTGAGAGTTTTAAAGATTTTTTTGGGTGTTAGGTTTGGTAAAGTTGTGTGAAGTGTGGAGATTGTGAGCTCGCACGGGGTTGTGATGTTGGCGGCGGACGGTCGCGAGTTGTTCCGGGGCTGTGAGGTTTGCGGCCCGCCGCGCCAGGAGACCAGCTCCCCGCGGTGCCGGCGGCGCCTAGCCCCGACCATCCCTCCCTCCCAGACGGCGCTTCCCTCCCCGCTAGATCTGGTTTCAATCGGAAAAAGAGAAATTAACCCAACCTCAACTCCAATTTGATAATCTCAAGTTCCGAACTCTACTCCTTGAAGTGGGAATAATTTAGCCTAATTTCCCCTCCCATTGGGAAATTGAAAATCTCTTGCGCAAACCATAGCAAACACCTCAACAGGGGGGCGCATAACAAGACTTGTTCGCGTTTTTACTAAAAAAAACTATTTTTCTTAGTGGAAAAATGAGCGAGCAAGATGCCTCCCCCCCCCCAAAGAAATAAAGTCATTAAAAAATGTTGATTTTTAAACTTCAAGCAATGATGCTTGTTTTAGTATTGAAAGAAAAAGACAAAAATAATGTAAGTTGATACATAATTTAGACTCTTGTATGCATCTAAAATCTAGTAAAAAAATGTCACATAGATTAAGCATTAGCCAGTTTTGTCTTTACGTACAACTCCCAAAGGGTGTAATTACTTTTCAAGTTAGCGTTTCCAATTTGAAATTCAGATTCAGTGTTCCCCTAGAGTCTATGTAACATTGCAGCATATATATAATACTACATACAGCATGAATATAATACTATGACAAAACTCCATAAACCTGTTAGAATAAATCTTTTCGATAACATAACATTTGTATTTCGACCAATAAATCCAGACTATGGCAGTCTAGAATGCAAACTTTGGATACAAGCAGTTGTTCTGAAGCATTTAAGTGAAGTTTACACCGGGCACTGTCCAGATGATTCCCTACCGGCGTAAACTCTTGTCCGAAACACACTCCAGACATGGTCCTAGGAATGCTCTAGTTTGGTAGTGTGTAAACACAGGGCTTTTGCAAACCCTAACTGGTGTGTGGAGACCTATATTCCTACCTCCAGGCCAAGAATGTAAAGCATGTCACGGTATGGGGAGTATCCTACAACACTCGGCAATCTGTGCTCCCGTTGCGTACAGGTGATTTCGTCTCACAGCGAAAGCTTTTAGCAGTTGCTATTATTTTCTCCATTATGAAAACAAGTGGAAGTTATGTTAATGTTTTACGGTAGGCGAATGACTGTCGATCACCTAGAAACAGGTGCTTGTTTGTGTTCCTTTTGGTTGTGGTTGACTTGTAATTATATATTTGTGATATTTTTCTCGACTAAGTTCCAATGGTGTTGGTTGTGTGTGGACATGTACTTGGTATTGGTAAGTCAGTGAGAAGCACACAAATCCCCATGTTCAGTGGTAGGCAAGTAAACTTCACACTTCCATACAAAATTTACAATTGGCAATTTAGCCTTCAGTAGTCTTTCTTCTTTGGCAGTATGGACAAGAAAAAGTTTCAGTTTTTTATTCAGCAGTATGTTATGCGTTTGGTTTTGTACATTAGATGTCTGAATTCCTTAAGACAACAACTTAAGTATGTCTTTAAGTTAACCTCAATTGTTTTGCTATTCCAATTTACTGAGCAAACCCTGGCATCATTGTACGATAATGAAATACCCCTTCTGTTTCCGTATAGCTTTTTCGCAGATGCAAGCTACCAGGTTACCCATAAAGTTGGTGAGCGTACGCCGCACAGCAGTGTGTTTCGCCAACACGTTTCGTTTGAATAACGTCTCTCCGACGATACCCGATACGGGCCGCTGCGTCCTGTAGTACCATTGTATATCCGACCATGTTGATATCCTATCTAGGTCCAATTGTACTGGGCCATTCAATGACCTCCTTCAGACACAAAGCCCAAAGTCCCCCCTTGTTTACAAGATTTCTTTCCCCAAGGAAAAACACAAGACAGAGAAAGGGAAACACAGTGTAGTGATTTGCCCTACTCTTTCTTCTAAACTGTTTGGATAGCCTTTGAACAAGCTTGATAGTTTTTCCAAGGCAAAGATCTGCTCTCCATGAAATGGCCAGAGAAGAACTTCAAGAAGCGTTACCGGTAGAATGTAAGAAACAGATTCGGAACTGTTTGTTTGAGGCAAGGAAATCTGATTAGTGAAAGTCCTTGGAAATACAATGTACAGTGCGTCCCATTTGAATGGGTTTTGTTTTGTGTAACATCCTGTTTAAATCTCTATTTGTGGCTACAAGAGGGAAGAAATGAACTAACTCAGTAACTATAATGAAATAAACTTTTCTTAATGATAAATTTGAAGACAAATGAATCCCTACAACTGGATAAAAGATTGGATATTTTCTTCTGGATGTTTTGAGTGACTTCTATCACTCTTCTTTACCAATCAAAGTAAAAACTATTACAAGAACACTGATTTTGTCAAATTCATAATGCAATCTATAATGTTCATGTTCAAGCATCCTTGCTTCAACAAGTAGGGGAGAAGTTTTTCATTGAAATTGAAATGTAGAAAGCTTTTAATCTTTGTCGCCCATAAGAAATAGATGACACTATATATGTATGTGCTAACTAATTTATAGCTCTAAACCCCCCTCCCCCACTGCAGGGGTGTAGTTTGCTGACTACAGTGTTTGTTTGGATAGCAGACCTCTTGGGGAGGTCCAAGTTTGCATATAAGAAGGTGTCTTGTTTTCATTTCTCAAGGTTTGTTGTACAGAAGCCATAGTTGTTTGATAAAGAACTTGGGTGGGCTTCGTGATCGTACTAAAACATGGTATATCTTTCACACAACTTTTTTCGGAGAAGTTAAAAGATGTGCTCTTAGGATGTGTTGTATTTGGTTTGGTTGGTCCCGTGGGTCTACTTTGGAACTTTACTAATCATGAACAGAATTGGGGAGGGGGGCAATTTGTTATATATGGACAACCATAGCCATAAGAAGATATTATGGCCCAATTTTCTGTTACAACGAATCATCCTTTGTCATTCTTTGAATCTGTTCTGGAAAATTTATACTTATGGTGTCCACATTTTATAAAATGAACGAACAGATATAAGTGAGCTATAAAAGAAAGAATATAAGGAAAGGAAGTCAAATTCAATTTGTTGATGACAAAATCAATGCTAATTTTGTATAGAAGCCAAGAAAGCATCTAGATTAGAGAACTTGGGAATTCCAAGATAAGATCTGGCCGAACTACATATCCCCAAACTCCCATAGCATTTCTGTACCCAATATGGTGGCATCCCTAATAAGGGGAGTATTTTGAGTTTCATTATTTATGATGATTCATTCCCTACTGGGAACAAAGTAGGGGTCTGTCAAGTAGAGCCAAGTCGGGACTTGAACCCATGACCTTTTGGTCCTCTATAGGGTCCCACCCAGCATACATAACCCAGTTTGTCTTCTTCTTCTCCACATAGAAACATTTTTACATCAGTCTGGCACAGACAAAACATCTATGGCTTTGTATAAGCGTCAAACCACAGCTAGACTTTTATAGAGTGCTAAAATCCCACAAGCAGACAAAAGCTATTAGAGCCCCATTGTCTTGTGCCTTTTCGCAGGTCTTTGTTATTGTACCTACCTGTCCCAGGTGTGTGGTATAAAGTTTTGCATATGATTAGGTGTCTTCTGAATGGCTTTGTTCCTTTCTTGTCTTCCCACAGGAATTCTTGAGGTATTTTTTTTCGAATACCGAGGTATTGTTGAAAAAGTCCAACTTTTTTTGTGGTTGTACACAGTAGGACTCAAAAATCTCTTCTATAAACAGGAAAGTATGTAATAC
The DNA here is from genome assembly GCF_000003815.2 of Branchiostoma floridae. Taxonomy (NCBI): domain Eukaryota; kingdom Metazoa; phylum Chordata; class Leptocardii; order Amphioxiformes; family Branchiostomatidae; genus Branchiostoma; species Branchiostoma floridae. Next base: position 9,615,890 of record NC_049981.1, read on the forward strand.
CATGAGTGGTTCCTGCTTTTAACATGTTTTTACATTAGTTAAGTATACAATTGAGTCATGTCTGTAGTTTTGCGGATGTCTTTATGTTACAGTGTAATAGTTACGTTTGCTCCTAGTTATGCAATGTTGGGATCCTCTTCATACCAAAGGAAGTTGCCAAAACAGTACTTTTGGGCACAGATTGGTGGTGTCATTCTTGTTTCCTGTCATTTTCCAGGTCATGTAAGAAGAGTCCAGTGAAAATAAGTAGTCTGAGGCTTGTCTGTTTACGTGTGAGCGCTGTTGTCCAAAGCCGCGGAGTAAAGTTTGTACGGCTCCCGACACGGCTTGAGTTTCTAGAGGAATAACTGGATAGGGGTGAGTCGTGAAGGGCAAAAATCACTCTACCCCCTTTGTAAGCATGTACCGGGCATCTGGGAGTCTATTTTCTTCATGCACTACATACGGAGTGGAACCGCGCAGGAGTCAAAGTCATACGAAACTTCCTCTTTGTGTTTTGTAATGAAAATTTCTGTACTATGATATTGTATCCAAAAACCTTGCAAAGGGCTTGGTTAGACAACACTAGGGTGTTTGTCTTGTTCTTTTATTTGCCGTCCTAACAGAAGTGGCTATAGCGGTGTTTGTTTCCCCACACGGGAGCTTCGCTTAGACAGGTACATTCGCCTTTTTTCGTGTGAAGTCACCGTAACGGCCGGCCGGCAGTTCTGTGTAACGGACATCCTTGCGGGCTGACGCAAGGCGAAATCTATCGGGTTCATCATAAAGATACGCAGCATATGAGAAAGCAGCAAGGAATTTTTTGTGGAGGATTCGATTTCAGCGGAAAGTGCACGTCAATACCGAGGCATGTTCATGCCACACTGGGAACCAAACACGTCAGGGCTGTGAAAGTACACAAAAACAGGGTTTGGCATTTTTGCGGTAATGTTGCCTACGCGACATCTTTTACCAGCCCTTTTGTTTTGGTACACGGCAAAGATTTCGGTGTCAACAGCTGTCCGTGTGCGGTGAAAAAGCCATTCAGGATCGTGAGAACGAATTGCTTATGGAGAAATCTCAAGCAGAAGTCCTTGTAGAAACTTGTTCAGGTTTTCACGTAGAGTACACAACCGTGCAAACACACTCCCCAAGAGCATGCTTGTCTACCCCTTCGCTCCTTGTTCTAGTCTTTGTCGCCATGCCGACCGAGTGAAACAGTCCGTACAACCAATCCTCTGACATCTGTTCAAATTTAGCTTCCGCCATCCGTCGCGATAAACAGTCATCGCGCCTTTGTCAGTTTCCCTCCTCTGGCACTTTCCTCTGACAGAAAGTCCGTGAACGAAATCGAATCGGGGATTGATTTTTGGAGTTGAGAGCCCGGCTTCGCCCTCTTGTCCGTCCTTCAGTGCTATTGACATTACGATATTGAGTTTCCCTCTCTAAGTCGTTCTGCTGGCTAAAACTGTAAATGGTAAATGAGAATTTCAGCAGCTTTCCTTATCTTCCAGCTGGTCTTTAATCACAGATAAACACTCGTGGCTGTTGCTCCTAAGCAAACATAACCACTAGACAAACAAAACCACACCTGTAGGAATCCAACAGATACTGGGGTAGAAAATTGTCATGATTTCTGATGGGCCTGGCTTCTCTGACAGCCTGTTATATCCATGCTAATGCTGGTCCTTGTATCTTCTAAGGAATAAGGATGTATAGAAACACTTCAGGAGTACTTGTATCTGAGATCGTCCCCTTATGTCCCATCACTTCACCACAATCCCTGATCCAAAAACTCTTCTGGGGCTGAAGTCCTGGAGATGTGGCATACCACACACAGGGTACTTAACAACGGTTTCCTCGCTAGACTCAGGTGAAAATGAGTACCTAGCTTTGGTTAGGAAAGGGTTGCCAGATGGAAATAGTATGGGGGACAACCCAATTAGAATAGGCCGTTTGGTTCTTTCTTGGCTTTTCTCTTTTCTAAGACAAATTGTTAGGACCAAAAGATAAGACTCAGGTAAAGTCTCCACCAATCTTGAACATATCATATGTTTTCTTCTCTTTTCTCCGAAAGCACTACTTCTATTCTTCAAGTTGCTTGCTTGAATTTGTAAAAAATGCAGGCATGGTCTCTACAAACTTTTGAAACAAAGTTATACTCAAATCAATGAAGAAAATAGAGTTAGAGCAGAGGTCTTTTCTACCAGCTCCTGCAACTATGGAACCGTGTAGGACCGAAATGTTGCACTTCTGCGTCCAAGCTGCCACTTAAGCAAACAGTTTTTTCAGCTTCCCACCATCAAAGGCAGAAGTGCCTTGAAGTTGAAGACGACAAGGAAACCTTGCCTCAGTTTAGAAACAGCCTCAGGAAGATTAGAAGTGCTGTAACTTCTCAGGAACTCCTTGTCAAGAACAAGTGGTTTCACACTAGAGATCAAGACAACTTGGCGGTGCTTAGACGAAATTTTGAGAAAATCTTTTAGGAGAGCTAACAAGCTGGTGATTCTACAAAAATGTGTTTGTGGAAAAATTGTTCTTACCTCCATGAAAAATGGAGGTATAGTTTTTCTCCATGTGCATGTGTGTGTGTGCATGTTCAATAGAATATCCATTCCAATGAAGCTCTGGATGGATTGTGATGATAGTGGGTAAGACTAAGTCTTTGTCAATCCAACGGTCAAGGTCGATGTAGGCCTCCTGGTGGCTGACTTTGGTACTGCAGCATAACATTGTTTAGTCCTGGACATGCTATGGTCTTGTTTCACTTGTTTCTCAAATTTGTTGAGAGCTAGTTTCTTTTACCTGTCTTTTTAATATAAAAGAGCCAGCTGTGGTTAGAAGTAACCATGGAATTAGGTCAAACTTTTGCAAGTATTTCCTCCCCAGAGTTCACCACGTTTCATTGGGTCCTCTGTGTTTGGATAATGAAGGGTATGAAACAATTTTCAGGGAGGTGTCCATCTCTCTGATCACATTGTTTAGGAATGCATGAGAAATTTCTCGATCGGTGACTACCAAAGAGAGAAGTAGTAATTTTGAAGGCTATAAAATGACAAAATTGCAGTGTGAGATATCTGCAATCAGGATGTTCCCCATTTTATTACCCTTGTAGTTTCTTTTTGAATGACAGTCTGGTGCAGTTTCTGAATACTAGTCATTTTGTGTTGAAAATGGACCTTCAGTTTACATGTATGTCTGTGTGAACATGTCAAGTAAATGTCAAAGGGGGGGATAATAGACAAATGCAATGCCTCTACAATAGTTCAAGTTATATGTATAATATTATACCAGATTTTACCAAAAGTATAATATCCACAGTTTAGAAAGAATTTTGGCTGCAGACTTTTATATCCTCCTAGTGAAAACATTGTGTAATCACCAGAAAACTATTCTAATTTTCATAATCCCTAGAGTAGAGGAGTACCCTAATCAGTTGAAATTTGGAACCCCTATAGAGAGGAGTTGTTAGTAACCCTTCTGCATGGCTGTGCCTGTACAAAAAGCAGGATGTCACCCAGGGCTGATCGCTTGTTACCCCGTGATGCTTACCGAGGAGGAAACATTGGAGAGAACAGATAAGAGAGCTGAGGATGTTTCTGAGCTCGGATGTTGCCTGTTGGGACTCCTTCCTGTAGTCAGTTGCTAAGTAGCTGATGTCTGGATGCTCGAGAAATCACCAAATAAGGCTGTGCTGAGTTGATTGTATTGATGACATCCGTGCATGCATCAATGTTTGTCGGTTACAAAAAATGCAAAATGAGCAAATACGTTCTTTGAATTAAAAAATGATAGCGGAAAATAAAGGAATAGTCAAGCCCTGCACAAAGACTTTCAAAGAGAAAGAAATGGATACGGCGGAAAAAAATAAGAGAATCTTTTGTTTGGTTTACTAGTTCTGTGTTTATTCAACCTTCCTGCATGACCACTTAGATTTCATGATGAAAGTATTGCAACTTTTTTAATGCCCAGCTTTTTTTCACACCCTCACATCAGTCTTGGGGTGGCCAAAGGTTATCCAACATCCCGAGACGTGCAATAAAATCACAACATTTCTATGGCATCAACTGATCGCTCTCAGAGCAAGTGTCTTTGATTTATAAGAGCAGTGTTGTACCTTCTATGCTATCTATTCAATATTGCCCAGCGTATCGATCCAAACTTGCCAAGTTTAGGTTGTCTATTCCCCATCTGCCCCAGCTGATTGATTGAGTCGCTCCTAGCAACACAATCGGCCCCCTCTGATGACAGGATGATTTTTGCTAGGGCACCTGCTTGCTGGAGGTCTACAGTGCCGTCTGTCTAGATCAAAATAATGATTCGTTATCTTTGGGTAATCGCAGACAATTGGAGCCGCTGGGATTCTCGAAACAATTCTTCTGAGGAACAGTACTGTAGATGCTGAAATTTTCACTGTCGTTTTATTTTCGTGGTTACATTTCGCATGTCAGTAAGGTCTTGCCTAGTGTATACAGCAAGATTTTGTAAGTTTATGGCAAAAGTACTAGTATATATTTATGCATAGAGAAGAAAGGTTAAAAAAGACAGGTTATCCCCTTGGCAAATTTTAATGACCACCTACTGGATGGATACAGCCAAGGTGAAATGTCGCATTCCATCCAGATTATCCAGCATCCATTGCTGTTTACGCTGACAAAGCTGTTACAATCTACAGGCTTTATACCAACTGTTTGGTTGGTTTTGAAATTAAAGGTGAAACCAGTTGACCGTAGCATGAAAAATTGAACATTACACTTGCACCTGGAGTTTTCTCCGCAAACTATATTTAGCTTCACTGCTGTACCCTGTAAACAAGAGAGTTAATGCTAAATGTCAGCTTTGGTAAGGAAAAGGTCAAGGTACAGGGCAAAAATATCCAAACAAAAGTAACCAATGGTGGAGTTGATTAGATTTAGAATCAACCAATCGGTTTCTATCTATTATTTTGATTGACATGTCATTGATATAGTGTCTGGAGTCAGGAAAATGTAGAATATACCAGACGCTGTACTTGAATCCCGATTGACATGTCATTGATATAGTGTCTGGAGTCAGGAAAATGTAGAATATACCAGACGCTGTACTTGAATCCTGGGTTACCACAAAGAAAAGGCCTTTTGATACTTGTACGTTGTAGCTACAACCAGACATGACACAACAGAGGGCATATTTTGCCAAACTTTCAGAGCTTTTAGCTTCCTACAGACACTGTTATCTGGAAACAATTGCTTCTAAACTGACCACACCAATTCTACATCCATTTCATCAAACAGGTGACTAACACCTGCTTTTATATCAATGCCCATAATAGGAAACATAACTTCCATAGTCAAAACACCACAACCAAAATAGAAAAATGTGTACGCAAAAGCATGTTCATAACCTGTATCGGTGTAGGTTTTGCCCCGAGCACGGTGACAAACAAAAAATTGTTTACAGTCGAAACTCTCTAGATAAAGAAACCCTAAAAGGCGCATAGTTTCTATCTCGGGGATTTTCCGATGGCCATTAGGACTTGAGGAAGAAGGTTTCAGGTAGCGTCTTACAAGAGATGTAAACAGAAGGGGACGTCAGCGCTCTTTTCTTGTAGACCGGACGGCTAAAGCCTTTGATTATGGGCAGTTCCTGTGCAAGTTTGTCTAATAACTGTTGCCATACAGACAAAGAGTAAAGAAAGGATACAGGAACAGATGTGAAGTTATGCAGCATTTTAGAAGTTGGTGTTTAGCTTTTACTTGTTTAAGTTTTTTTGTGGCAAACATATATTTGAGGGAGAATGACCCTTATAAGTTGGCTAAAGGTGGCTAATTATTAAATTTCAAAGTAATTTTACCAAGAATTGATTAAATGAAAGATTAATTTCTGCAATATATTTAAGAGTCATAATAGATCTAATGTTAAGTATATTCACTTGCAAAACTATCTTCTTTTTATTGTTTTCCAAATTTCATAATTTTTTGTGTGCAAAATTACAAGACATATTTATTTCTAGCCTTTTTGGAAACACTGCTTTAACTCAACCTACTTCTGAAAAAAAAAGGCAGAAGAGAGGTTAGACAATTATTTTTACAGGAATCTCAGTTTTGAGTGCCGGTTTAAAAAGATCAAGAGTTGTAAGCTTGCTTCTTTATTCCCCAGACAACAGAGGCATTATCACACTGGGTGTAAGGGCTCTGATGTTATATCAAATGTCAGGAAGGAAGCACAGAATAGCACCAACAACAATGTGGATAATCTGTGGGCTTTAGACAGAGAGCCGGAGTCCCTGTGTAGCTAAATCAGACCATTACTTGTCTTCCCTCTCTAGATTCAAGCTTACTACAGTCTGTAGGACCAGACTAAAAGGGTTTATAGAAGATTAATGTAAGATTGAGATGTTTACTGTTCATGTGTGCCTTTCCACTGGGAATATGTGGCTTTGTGGTACTCTCCAAGCAGAGGTTGGTGGGGAAAATCGTGACCATTTCCTCATATGTCGTCTTTTTACCTTAATGCTTCCACCTTCAACTTGAAATACTGAGTGAGAAAACCCTTACCACCCCTACTGCAAAATTACCCACTCATCCCCATGAAAATGGATGAATATACAGTACAAAAGCAGTGGCTCTTAAAAGGGAATTCTGTATCTCCATCAAACATTAGGCTCTTACAGGGAAATTCTGAATCCTATATGAGCCCTGTCCTTGGCTATGAGCTTCCACAAAAAGCTACACTAGAAAAATCAGTGGCTCCTACAGGGGAATTCGGTATCTCCTTACTAGCTATTAGGCTCCTACAGGGAAATTCTCTATCCCTAACACTTTTGATATCTCTCTCACAAGCAATTTGTGTGTGATTTAACCTTGATATCAATAGAACGCTAACTCTTAAGGGAACCACGGACAAATTATTGATCTACCTGTCATTTGGGACATCTTCTCTTGGACTATGAGAAACCCCATATGTGATAAATTATGGATGGTATTACTAACCTTGGCACACTGTTGCCATGACTACCCACCTGATCAATTGCCATTGTTCATGTATCATGGCAGCAAGGCTAAACAGGTGTCCGCAGTCAATAATATTCTTCAAGAAAACTCTATACAAAGTGTATAGTCAGAACTACCCAAGAAAACTGCTCAGAGGACCAAGAAATTCTGGTCTATGTGGAAGGGGGATCATTATTATCAATATAGGAAGGATTCTTATATTTTTTTCTTATGCAGGTATAGTTTTCAGTAGCATGGGAGTGTGTTGAAGGGGCATTTCTGGCACTATATCTCCAGAACAGAATGCACGATTGCAATGATATTTGGCACATAAGTTAGAGGTGGTTGCTTAGGTAGTACCAAAAAGTGGTAACATTGGCCAGGTGGTCATTTTGTAGACTGTACAGGTTTGATTATATACTGCAAAGTTAGCATAGATATAGGGTGGAACAATGGTAACATTGATACAGAAGAAATCCGGATTTGAAATAAAGACAATAATTGTCCAAAAAGATACCCGTATCTCTCGATAGGTGTGTCAAGATATGGATGCAGCATAAGCCCGGTAATTATGAATTTTCCGCTATTCTTTACCTGGCTTAACGTCCAACAATGTCAGGGAAAGTATAATGACTGGAAAGACTGACAGACTGGGATGGGAGATTTAGATGGCTGCAAAATGACTGTCACATTATCTAGGCATGACCTTTTGGAAAGGTGTGGCATTGTATAGCTTGGAGGCACCCCAAATTTTCTCAAGAATTGAAGTTAGTGAGAAGTTGAAAATAATTTAGTCCCCAAGCCTTTTTTTGAGGCTGTAGTGGCAGTTGTTATCCACTATCTCTACAGCACAGTATTGGAAGGTTAATTCCGTCCCCTCTCTCTCTGCCACTTTTATCTTGCCAACCAAAGTCAGGTGCCCATTTTTACACCTGGGTGGAGTGAGGAAAGTGCCTTTTCTAAGGGTACAACATGGTTGGCATGTCTGGGGATTTGAACCCAGGACCTCAGGGTTCTTGGTCTAACACCTTGCCAACATCCTGCCACTTTACAGTTTGGATGGGTAAGCAAAAAATAGATACACATCTTTTGATAAAGTTGATAGTGATGAAATTTTCTTCATATCCGATGGCGACACTAGTATAACTTGAGTGACAGGTCTAAAGGGTCCTCTTGGCTTGTCTGTCATCGGCATGTGTCGTGTTACTCGCAGGTTTAATGCCAATCCCTTGTCTATTGTTATGCCACAGGTGTATGATCAAGGTGATACCCCTTGCGGCAATTTCTTGGAATGTATTGTATGCTGTGGAACCCTGCAGGAAATGCGGTTTCAGCGCGTAAGACCCACACTATGCCTGGTATTTGGGGTAATGGATGCCTCTCGAAAATTAGGGCGGGGCACGTTGTTGTGTTGGTCACAGATATATTTACAGAAATGTTAACTTAATAAAAGTAGAGTGCTACGTGTCAGTCAATACAGGGACGTCCCTGTAGCTCAACTAATAGCAGCCTCACAGTTGAGCTCCTGGTTCCAAATAAACTTGGAGATCCCAGCTATGGCATCTCGGTTAGGGCTGCTTCCGTCTTTTGGTTGGGATGTGAAATGGGGGTCCAGTGTTCAAGGAGGTTCCTCAAGCACTTTAAAAATGAAGGGCTAGTAACCCCTCCCCGTAAAGATACACCCTGATACTGAAACAGCGGGGAAACTTACCGCCCTATTTGCCACTAGGCACTACAACTAGTACAAGGTAATAAGGTAAACAATATGTGTCAAGAAAGAAGTTAAGCACCTTTAAGTGGTCAACTCAAGGTTATGTGGATTCTAGTATTATACATGGATAAGGGCCAAGTACCATTCTAAGAGAATCTGTGTAACATGTCTCACTACTTGTGGTACTGCCAAAGTAAATGCTGTATATTTTGACATTTAAGCAGTGTTTTTAAGGTTACGGTCTTTGTGGTAACCTCTCGTCACATTTTGAACATTGCCTCTCATTGTGTTTTTATGGCTGTTGCAAAAATGAACTCGAAGATACTGCCAACTCTTGATTTTTATCATGCACTGAATGTAAATGAATTTTACAGCACAGTAAATATAGATAAGTTTGCGGTAGTGTTATGTCCGCGTTTTTCACTATATTCTTTTTGCTACAAACTCAACACAACTGCGAAAATAGTCGTTGCATGTTCTGCCAGCCGACTTAATCGTTTCAATCGCAAACTAAAAACTTGCGAACACTCCATGTTTTCACTATAACAAAATGAAAGAGTACACTGCAAAGTGCAAACTTCAATACGTATTGGAGAAAATATTGAGGGAAAAGTTTATTGTATAACATTTCCAAAGGACAGCGGTATGGTGATGACCACAAGACCACAATGTGCCAAATTTGAGGATGACAACAACCCAGAATGGCAAACACCAAATATGGGCATGTGATGTCATCAGCCGTATGTAGTAGTGACCCCCTCAACTAGCAACCTTTCCACTCATCTGGTGTCCATTCTTGGCATTGAGATTAGGTCATTAGGTGAATTTTTAATACTCTATTGATGGCCTCTATCGATTTAATTCTGTTGCGCCATCATCCGTTAATAGACAAATTAGGCGATGTCAAAAACCTAGTTACGAAGTCCTCTTGCAACTAGAGACTGTATGATTAGGCAATGAAAATTTTATGCAGAGGACGTTATAGGCGTAAATGTTAGGTGTTTGACCCAGAACCCAGAGGTCCTTGGTTCAAATCGCAGATATGACATGCCACTGTTCCTCACTTCACCCAGGTGTAAAAACTGTTTTGGGAGGTTAAAGGCTGTAGAAGGAGTCTCAGGGTTGAGCCACACCTTCCAATACTGTGCTCTAGACACAGAGTATAACAGCTCACCACCCATACCATAAATTGGCTGGTCCATTTGAACACTATTACACAGAAATCTGTTCCAAGAATAAATGACCTTTTCTATTGCTAACAAGATCGGAAAACCGTTTTTAGCAACTGTACAGATCTGTTAACTTTGGTCATATTGTTCTTGTAGAAATGCCAACAACATGCCAAAATAGCTGCCTAGATACATAGTCCCCAGACTGAGGGTGTCAGGAGTTATTCTTCACGATAATCCGCTGGCTTTGCAACGAAAAGAGAAGGAACAATTAGGCGAGGTTTGTGGTTTCTTTGGTCGATAAATCTACCTGAAGATCTGACAGTGTTTAGGTTGTATCCGTTCCAAGTGTCAATACACAGCCAAGTACTGACACTTGGAGCTGAGACAAGATAAACAGTGTACCATCTCCTTCTACTGTAAATTAGTTAGCTACAGCAACAATATTATCCATGGAGACCAACTAAAGGTAGTCCCATAGCCTTTTTTTGAGGCCGTAGGGGCAGTGGGTTGTTATCCACTGTGTCTAGGGCACGGCATTGGAAAGGTGGAGCCCATCCCTCTCCTTCCAATGCCTTTAAACTCCGTAACGGAAGCCAGGTATCCATTTTTAGCCCAGAATGGAGTGAGGAAAGTTGTGTCAAGTGCTTTTCCAAAAGATACGGCGTCTCTCCAGGAATTCTCGGAATCGAACCCGTAACGTCTTGAAGTTTGGTAGCGACTTGTGTATGCCCGCCCATACCACTAGCCTCTCCCTTACCAGCTCTTCTGACTGTCTTCTCGGATGTTTTTATTTTGTTGGCAACATGTGGAAAATGTAAAAATTGTTTAACAAACCCATAGGAAGTGGTTTGATTGTTTCTTTCTTTTTGTTTTTTCAAAAGTGACTTTGTGTCCAAGGGGTTTCATGAAATTTCTTAGTTTTAATTCTCAGTTCAATGATGAAGATATTTGTTAAAGGAGTCTACAGGTGCATAGGAAACAAGAAACGCTATAATTGAAAAATCATTAGCATGTCAAGAGCATCAAAACAGGAAGTTACGCTGCAGTACCTTAGAAAGCTTCTAGGGGTCCCAGTTTCGAATTGTACCTTCCTCTTCTTGAGTAATACCATCCACTCACAAGCAAACAGCACCGAAAATATAATTTTTTTCTTGCCTAACTATCGGTAACTAAGGGGGCATTTGGAAATGAAGAGGAAAAGGCTGGCATTTCAAACAATCCAGTAGATTACATGAGACACTGAGCAACAAAAACAACTTCATTCCAAACGTTCCATCATCTAAGTGGAGATATAGACAACATAGACGTTGTAATCTTTCCTAAGTCCCAGTGTTTTGTCCAGAAATTCTAATTTACTGGTGTTGAATTCCGCAAAGAAAGGTAGCTAACAACAAACTTAATTCCACATTGATTGAGGAATCTTTTCATTTTCAAACATGTTGTCTCAAATATCAATATACAAACTGCAATTATGTGTTTGTATCTACATGTCCCTATGGCACAAGTGGTAGTGCAACCCTACTTCTTGGCCATTTGGATCAAACTGCTGCACATAAAAGAACCCAACACACTTATCAAGGAGAAAAAACTTTGGCAAACTAAAAACACAGCAAATGCCTCCTTATTTGCTCCCACTACAAAATAAAGTTCCCTTCAAACTTGAATAAATTTACAGTATTTCACCTATTCAAAATGTCATAACAAAAGATAGGCGGCGGCTCCTTTACATCCATTCATTATGAGAACAATTACTGGTCATTTTGCCTCGGGATATTGTCAGTAGATCCATATTATCTGTGGTTTGACTAATTGAGATGCCATCTTTTGGGCTTCCTCTTGGGCATCGGGTGTCATTTTTTAATAATTCATGGGTGCTTGTCTAATCATAATATCATTCTTTATTGTGGTTATGTTAGAACTTTGAAGCTTGATGTTTGTGTTTACAATTTGTTTGCCTTGATATGTTATCATATCAGTTTCAAATGATATTCATACCAAAATCATTTGACCTACTTACATATATGCCAAATTCTCCCCAAAATTGCTCCGATCATATCCAGTTGCTTGAGTGACTATCATTTGGTATACCTCATTACCTTGATATATAACCTTCATGGGCCTACTTCCATAATTTTACTTTTCAGTACATTTTTATATGCAAAATAAAAGCAAATACAAACGACATTTTTGAAGTGCTTAACGATCATTCCTAACTTCTTTTTGTATTAATTTTCTGTCAGGTTTTCTGTGATTTTAGTGCTTGTATATCACATTGAATCATTTCTTCACAGCCTTGCGTAGCCATTGAGGATGGTCCGTCATCCGTGTAAGTGTGCGTAAGGGTCGCGCATTGACAGGCCATGATCTGGATGTAATGACTAATTATAGGTTGTGTTCGGGAGCAGTGTGGGAACCGCTGGGGGGAATAAAGACTACAGATAAAAATTACCGCAGGACAGAAGACCAAAAAATCAGAAAACTGATAGAATCATTCCTGCGTTTTCTCTCAAAGTAAATCCGTTGCTACAGTAACAATGAAATTAAACAATATAGAGATGAATTTGAATATTTGTTGATATGGTAGTCAAGTTGAAATATAGCATCTTGAAAGAAAACTACAATGCCATACGCCAGAAAGCAGTTACTCAAGCAACTGGATATGATTTGAGAAATAGTCAGATGACATTTCAGATAGCCATCCGGTGTCTTCTTCAGTGACAGTTGCTTGAGCTTTTTGGCATATCTTATTACCTGAATGTGTAACCTTCATCGACAGACAATGCCATAATTGCAATTTTGAAAGGTAGAAATGCTCTCCAACAAAAAGCCTTGAAACTAACAACATCCCAAATGTCTCAGTTAGCAAACGAATTCCTTGGTAATGAAATAATGACCGTCTTGGCCACAGTTTACTTTAAGAAAATTCAAATTCAATGCGACTGCCTTGCCAGTCTCAATAGTCTATTTGTTTAAATACATCTTCAGCTAATGGTGGGTCTAGTAGGGTGCCTTGAGGAATGTGAGGGTCTTTGCCTGTATGTCACCAATAGAGGGTGTCAAAGGGGTTAAGGAGTAGAGCTGAAAGATTCAGACAAGATGGGATTATTAGAGTACATGATGCTACAAATAGTTTTAACCTCCACACTGTGGCCCGAATGTAATTAACTTATTAAGACATTTGTGATGCTAAAAGGCTGACTTCGTAGGACGGTCGAACAATTCACCCCATCCGTCCGAAAATCAGACCTTCATGATGTAAAATTGATTAAGTTGTATTTCCTAAACTTAACATGACAGATTTATTAATGAAAATTGCTAGCACGTGCTCTCAAACATTGAGTTTGACGAAAAAAATGTAAAGCTGGATACAGCCCTGGTCAAACGCCACATCTGTGGCACCAGCAGTGTAACGTCCCATTAGGAAACCATTGAGGCTGTTGTTTTGGGTACTGTCTCCCTTTTAGCAGCCTGTCACCTTCCCTAGCTCCTCCAGGTTTACAAAAGTGTCGAGGTAGGTGGCCTGATACCCGGGCTATCAGCTCCTGATGCCGGGCTATCAGCCTTGCTACCATTACCCTGGCTAAGCCCAGGCACTGAGTGATAAGGTCCCAATGGCTCCCCTTATCTAAAAGCCCATGGGCTAAATCTGTCCCTCAAAGGTTTTACTAACGCTGCCAACCCTGTTAGCAGTATGGTTTGATCCACAGACACAGTGGTGGTACTAAATGTTGGACTAGTCTATGTGAGAAAAGGGGGAGTTTACAACCAGGCTGTTCTCAGCTGTTTTCCCATGGGAAAGAAAAGCGAAGTTCCATCCTAGCTTGATTACAGGAAAAATTGGCAGATTCGGATGGAGATTTCTTACACCCATTTGCCGAGACATTATATGTTGTTCCCTAGTTAATACCGAGACATTATATGTTGTTCCCTTGTTAATACCGTATTCAGAACAAAGCTGCCAGGAAGCCACAAATGGTCCCTTATCGGAATTTCTAAGCTTGCTATCTTAGCTCCTTCTAATTTGTAGTAGATAACGTTAAAAGCACATTGGCCATATATAGAGAAAGTCTATTACCAAGGCTTATCAAAATGTAGCAGTAGTTTTTACTGGGTGTCTATGAGAATACTGTAAATGCCTTTAACTTCACAGTGATTTAATTTTGTGGCAAGGAGTGTTCGCCCTGGTTTTAAGTTTGCGATAATACCGTAGTCACAGTAATGGAAATAACGTTTTGTTTTTTTTACATTCGCTGTGAACGGTCACCAGGAAAACCCACAAGCATAAAACCAACTCGAACATTTCAAGAATTGCAGTAGGTATTACTATGACAACAGACTGGTTGGATCACTCAGTGGGCGCTGAGGCTGTTAGTTTACTAAAGTCGCAGTTTTGTCTGGTTGGCTGGTATGTGAGAGCAGCCTTAATTGGTAGAGCAGGAAAGGGCAGAGAAAGGCTAGAAGGGCTGGCCTAACAGGAGGTGCCACTGACACATATAGGCTGTTTGGAGCATATCATGGGAAGGTTCGGTATGACGGGTCATCCAGCATAATATTAACAGCTGCTACTGCGGGCCTGCAAAGCGCCAAAGGGTGGTTGTGTACCAACTATACAGATAATGATACATAAGTTGTTCGTTCGTTGAGTTTTAGTTCCTAGTGGCGCATAGGGTGCCTAGCAAGTTTCTTTGCTGTGGTACTGGTAGGGCTTCCCCTTTAACATGCTCGAGGCACCTTCGAGGCACTTTTGGGATGCACTTTCCAGCATTAAACTGAGGTCTCTCAGCTACCAACTATATGGAACTAGGAGGTCAACTGTGAGGCTGCTACCAGTTGAGCTACAGGGACATCCCCAAAGGCTAAGGTGTACATACAGCACTATTTTTTCTTAATTCCCCCGTCCTTAAAAATGAACTATCCCAGACTAACCACCCTGTAGGTCCACCCAGCTGACCGCAGGCCTGACATTGACCCTGAGGGGTCAGAGGGCCGACTGGACCCAGCTGGTGGCCCTGTACCTAATGACCGGTAGCATATCTGTATTTATTGATACTCAAGCAGGAATGTTCGCCACTGATGGGAAAGATATTGTATGTGACATCGCTCTCATTTAGCCAAGCTTTCAGTTTCAGAGAGGCCCACCCAAGGCCAGACCAATTTGTATCTTTGGTTCTAGTGCATTTTTAGGCAAAGACAAACCTATCTATTTTGTGATGGCTTCAGAAACCCAGCAGCTTGTTTTTGCACAGTGCACAAGCACTAGAAATACGTAATTGTTAATGAAAAAAATGCTGAAAAGAGGATTATGTCTTTGCCATGAATGAAGGTTTTGTTCTCAAGAATATTTTTTATTTTGGGGCTAAGTAAAATGTTACAAAATGGGGCTTTTAAACAAGGCTTTCATGTTTAAAACTCTCTTTCCCAGCCATATACCAACTGTTACCAGAGAGTTGAGTATTGGCAGGTCTACTTGAATGAATATGTGTGGCCCTATGCTCCCTCTATCCATCCTAATTGTTTATTAACTATAGGTTACTGAGTCCACCACCTACAAGTAATATGCTACAATTACCCTGAAATAAGGCAGGGCGCAACCCACTTTCTTTCATGCCGGCGTTCAAAATTAGAGATCGATATGGCAAAAGTAATGCTGCGTAACGTAAAATTAGCCCAATCCGTCAGTCCTCAAGTGGTTGGTTGATCGAGTGGCTTTCTGTGGCATAGGTGAACGAGATTGGGCATTGTAATGCGCAGGGCGATGGGTAATAGGGAGTGTTGTGTTGTATGCGACGCTAGGCAATTGGAAGGAATGGACTAGCACTGAAGAGGGGACGTTAAGTAGGAACTGTCACGAACCAGGACACACATCATTACAAGTGGTATGGATTGCTACGTTAAGTAGACCTGTTGAAACATATGAGGCTGTTGGGAGGGGAAATGAAGCGAGGAGTTGCGCGCCATTGGTCGTTAGGACGGAACGTACCATGAAGTGTTGAAGGGGTGCCAAGTAGCTGTCCAGGCAGTTCTGGGTGGGAAAATCGCTTTGGCAGCCTGCCGTAATGCACAACTAAATGACATAAAGTAGATAAATCTCAGTTAGATAATGCTGCGCTAATTGTATTGGATCAAAGCCATGTGGCAAGACCTTTTCATTGCATCCGACTTTTCAATATTTTACACTCTCGCTTCACTCAAATTTAATTACTGTGGGCAAGACTTGAAAGCCTATTTCTACTGGTCTAGTGTAAGATTATGGAATTTGCTGTGCCAAAATCGTTTTTATCACTGGAAGGCCTTAAACTAGTTAAAGAATCGTTTCAAAGTGTTATACCGGCTATACAGATATGGACATAGAAGCTGGTCAGTGGCATGTTTCTCTGTAAGGCGGTTATACAGATACAGGTACAGAAGCCAATGTGTTACACCAAAAGGCAGTTTTATTTGTTATTCAGATACAGATGTAGAAGCTAGTGTGATACACTGAATTGCAGTTATATCAGCTATACAGATATAGATACAGATGCTGCTGTGTTACATTGAAAGGCAGTCGTACTGGCTGTACAGATACAGAAGCTGGTATATAGGTATATAGAAGCTGTTGTGTTGTACTAAAAGGCAGTAAGTTATACTGGCTGTACAGATACAGATACTGGTGTGTCATATGTACATTGAAGGGTGGCTATACTGGCTATACAGATACAGGCGGACAGCTGGCCATACTTGTGTAAGTGAACATTTTAATTTTAAGGCCATGGAAATCCCTACAGTGGGCAGTTCATTCATGCAAGCTTTCATCCCTCTCTAGCTTTTCTTTCAAAAATTGGAGTCAGCAATGCATCCGCTCCTTGGAACCCACATAACCCGAGAACTAGGAGGGCTTTTGATTCAGCAAAGTCAGCTGTTTCTGCTTGGTTGAGCGGAACTTGGTGAGGGCTTAGGACTACTCACACTCAGAGTCACAGTGTACACAAGTCTTCACTTTTGAGCAACCAAGAACCTGGAAAAAACCTAGCTATCAAACCCTGGAAGTACATGTCTCAGTGTTGCACAGGAAGAACAATAAATATATATACAATGCAAAATGTACAAAACATACTGTAACATGATATTTTTAGATGCCTAATAGTGACTGTGTTTTTCATCAACTATTAGTATTATTCTGTTTGATAGAGTAGTTGAAGATATACGATAGCCATGAAATATTTGGGAAGGCTGACAGCACAAATGGAGCAAGAACTTGTGACTGACATAACATATTGCCAGTTTGCTTTGGGCTTGTACCATTTGAATACTTGTTAACGACAAGTCCTTCAGATGGTGGCGTTCTGCTTCAGGTGCTACAGGTGGGCTGTCACCTGTCTGCCCACCTGTTCCATATCAGGTGTCAATAATGTTTACCTGTATACCTCCGCCCCTACCATACCCAGCCATCCGGCCAATCCACACTAATTAAATTCCGGCCGGTTTATAAACAAGACCACTGAGGTGTGTAGGTGCCCGTGCAGATGAGAGTCACTGATAGAAATTACCTGTCATTTGGACAGGTGTGTACCTGCCATCCGGACAGTTGTGTGTATACAGGTATGATGGCCTTGTGGTTAGGGTGGTTGACTCAAATCATGTGGTTGAATCTCTGACAGAACTTGGTGTCGTGCCCTTGGGAAAAGCACTTCACACGAATTTCCTAGCTTGGCCCAGGTGTACCAATTGTCAGTTATTGACGTCCCTCGGATAGTATGTTCAAAAGAGGTTCGTGTTTGAGGAGTGCCACACCTCATGTGCATTAAAAGAACCCACCACACTTACCAAAGCGAGCAATAGTTCATCCCAGTGTGAAACCTCATAGTCCAGTCTTACTTAGCTTGTACGTACAGTTAAAAACTGGAGTGTTATACCTAAAGGTGGTTTACTGGTCATGCAAAACAAACAAACAAACAATATGTCTGAGTCATCACTAGGGGGCTAATGAGAAATTAGGATAATGATTTAAGTACAAAACTAGTCAAGATTGTATCCATTTGCCTTGGTAGAAAGGATCCTATGAATGGAAAAGACAGTATTAGTGCACTATTACTCAGATTTCTTATCAGACAAATTACCGTAATCCCCAAACAGAATACTTCCTGATTTTTGTCTACTTCAAATCTTTTAATGACAGAACGTAATCCTTAAATGACTCCAGATGTAATCCCAAAGTGTTTGAACATAGTCCTTTGTACAAGAATGTAACAGAAGGATTGTTGAGAAAATTGCTGTTTGCCATTTTTGATGATGGAAGACTTTAAATTTAAATTTAAATGTGCATAGTTGGTACAGCCTGAACCCAACATACATACTACTGGAAAGGGTTGCAGTGCTTAGGATGGGACGTTAAGCCATGGTCCACTGTTCATTGTGCCTCTAATGGCGCTAGAGAATTTTGCCAGTACAATGAACCTGTGAATACTGTATATATAGTGTCTGTCTTGTCCGACACAAACAGTAGAAGAGTAGCTCTTCAGTGAGTTAAAGCGATTCGATAACACTTCCGTTTTTAACCTCTGTACCTGATGTTAAATTTAGGTACACAGTCCGAATGACAATGATGAAATGTCAGGTAAGTTGGCATTGTCTGCTGTATAAAGGATGGCATCACAGCCTTTTGTATTGAAGATTAAACTTTTATCCCATGGCCTTCTGCGTTAAAACGGAGTGGTATGCAGATATCCCTCGAGGATACGTCTTCCCCGCGACCGTTATATCGATCCTGGCCTGAGTTCGTTCAATCAGTTTGCCTATTTTTAGAAAGAGGCATACCATACTGTGTTCTTTAGTAATAAAGGAAAATCCTTCTTTATGACTTCTTTAATATTCCATGTGATATAAAAGTATTATCTACAAATCCAATAATTTCTTATCCCTAGCTGTTATGAACACAAGTTTAGTAGGGAGATATTTCATGTGACTTCTTCAGTTCTTGTAGCTATTCTTATCTCAAGATGTTAAGAAAAGAGTTATATTGGAATGTCTTGCGTGATCCTATTCTACATGGCTGCGTTAATTTGCTCGTCAATACCTCGAAGTCAGGCTTAGAGATAGACTGGGTGATACGTAAATGACTAGAGAGATATGATTTGATAGTGGAGGGCTACCGGTAAACCAATATTTGAAATTTTACAAAGACAACAGATAACGAAATAGCCTAGCAGTTGTTCGAAATTTTATGTATCAATTTTTTGTATACAACTTATAGCTGGAAGTACTTAAAATCTGACTTTACTGCAATACTGCAAATGCTTTTAAATTTGCAGTGATTTAATTTCCTGATAGGGTGAAAAATATTTTGCCTGTTAAAGGTGGTTTGAAGTCACTGTCCAGCAATGGAAACACTGGTTTGATGTCCAAACATTCGCATTCACCACAAAAATTGTGAGCATAAAACTGTGTAAATTTCAAGAATTACAGTATCTGTGTATCTTGTTGGTTAGTTAGGCCACACCAATTTAATTTCTTGGTTCACGGATTTTTTCATAAAAAATATGGAGCGAGAGGGCGAAATAAAAATAAAAATAAAAATTGTAAAATGGTTGGGGTAAAGGTAACGGCTAATCCAAAACATGAAGAAAATAAGTTTTCAGCTTGAAAGAAGTACAAAAACACTATTCTTGTATAGTAACAGCACCTGTACCCATACTTTAAGGAGCTTATAATATAAAGGCCAATTTGCTACACCAGAAAGTTGGTGAATAGTTTCATTAATGGTGAAAATTTGCTGAGTGGTAATTTTTATTTTTATTTTTTTTTCCAAAAAATAGGAGCGAGCGAATCCGTGAACCAAGAAATTAAATTGGTGTGGCCTTACAGCAGAATTTTAAAACATCTGGGCTAATTGCAGGCACTGTTTGCTGTGAAAATCCCTCTGGATGGAAAAGGTAGCAAATGAGCAATCCTGAGGTGCTTTCAAAAGGTGTGGTCCATGAAAATGAGGGTCATTATAGAGATAATATAGCAACAATAGGGTGATATATCAGGCAAGACAGGTGAGATAACGAAACAGGAGCCAGGTAAAATAAGGGTAATAGAGTAAGGAGACAGGACCTTCCCTTGATTGACATCCTTTGTAACCAATCAGAATATCTGGTCTTTGATTCAATCATTGAACCCTGTTGTGATGTCATATCATTTTTTTTAGACAGAGCCTTCTGTTAATTGACATTCTTATTAGCCAATCAGAACCTCTGATCTTTGATTCAATCATCGAACACTGTTTGTTCCTATTTTGGGGGGGCCTATTCCCTTGATTGACATTCTTAGTAGCCTATCAGAATATCTGGTCTTTGATTCAATCATTGGACGATGATTGAACCTCCATTGATGGCAGAGATCAATTTCGGCCATTTTCAACAGTTAGTCAGGAATAATGTATAAAGACAATAAAAATGTATTGTGAAGTCAAAGCTATAAAGGTAGTCAAGTAAGGAGACAGGGCCTTCTGTTGATTGACATTCTCATTAGCCAATCGGAAACTATGATCTGTGATTCAATCAGTGATATTGGCAGATCATATTTCGGACAATTGGCATGATTAATCAGAAATAATACATCCAGACAATGGAAATGTCCCTCTGCTGAAGACAAGCATGCAGGATAACAGGTGGTTCTAGGAAAGGTCATGACCTGGAGGTTAGGTGGGATCACATACCTGCCCTAGACCCCCCTCCCCCCCCCCCCCCCCCCTACTGTGGACAGGAACATGCCCCAGGCACCCTCCACATACTGTGAATTGATTTATGACATGGTGGTTTTATTTTTGCTGTAGAAGGATATTTTTGCTGTGAATTTGTGGTTGAAACGCTTGCAGCAGTTACATAGTGGCAACACATATTCATAAGGGGGGTTGCAGCTTAAAAACAATGAAATATGCAAACTACATGCATGATCTTTAGGGTATTGCAAAATTTAGGTGCTCCGAACTTACTGTATCGTTTCGACTTTTGAAGAGTTTGAAAACTCATTTCTCCCTATACATTGCACTCTTTCAACTTCTTGGTGATTTCTTATTTGACTGATATGCAGTTATAAAGTAACAGAGTTGTATAAAGCTTCATTGTAACTTATCAATGATGAAGACTAATGATTTTCATCTTTTTCTTTCCATGTGCTGCTTCTCTCATCTACTGTTGTCACTACAGGTAAGTCTGGAAAACTTTGATATTACTCTTAAGACAAATGCTACGTAAAGAGTTTATCTGATCTTTCCATAAGGTGATTTATGGAGGAAGTATTGTAGTAAGAAAATGTGCATTTTGGAAGGTTGGGGGGGGGGGGGGTATGGGATTGTAGAAAAGAAAGGTAACATGGTTGTTACTATCTGGATGTGTATTTTGGAATGTGTGTTGCAATGAATGCTGGGATGCTTCCATTCCCACCTCTGTAGTATAGTTATTTCTTTTACCCTGGGTACAAAATCAAACGCTTTATTGCAGAATGGATCAACTCTAACTACGGTATATACCACAGCTGCTTAGTCTCACACAGGTTCTAATAATACATGAATCCCGCCATATCTTCATAGTTGATATTATTTTGTAAACTTAACGTCTATTGGGAAGGTTTTGTGACTGTAGTGGTGGGAAATAAACCAGCTGTGGCTGTTAATGGCTGCTCGAGGACAATGGCTCTCACATTGTTTATCACAACGTAAACTGCCCTTGGAGCTGTATCGGTACCAAACACTCAGCTGAAGCTTTGCAAATGCTGTTCCTCGATAAACAATGCCTTTTATCTGGCTAACTGTTGAGATGTCTGGGCCTGAGATTTGTTAGGGGCAACACTAACCGTCCTTGCTCTGTCAATGCAAGTGTTGTTGGGAATGGATGCAGTTCTTTCCTAGAAGTCCACATCTATATCACATGGTCTATCTGCATTTCACAAGACCTATCAAAATTAATTTCTAATTATGGTCCTGAAAAATTATGGTTGGGAGATAGGGATTGCCTTTTTTTATTTATTTTGTATTGTTACTCTATCAGGATACTGGTATTTTTAACATCGTATGGAAAACGATTCTATAGTGTTTTTCATCACTCAGATGTCAGATCGAAAGCGGTCGGACAAAAGAAAGGCTGCTTTTGGCAGGTTTTTGCTAGGGTTGGTCGATTAAGCAGAAACACAACATTTTTTTCCTATGCCCAACTGAAGTCCCCCATGATTCCACTGTCCTTTGAGTCCAGATAATCAAAAGGAGGTTTTGAAAAGTCCCTCTTGAGCACAAGTGAAAAGCACTTTTGTCTGCTAGTTAGATAAAAGGAAATGGTTTAACAAAAAGCTGTAGGATTCTTCCCTGATCTGTTGTGTATAGAGCCGGATGGAAACACTGCGTGGGGTTGTACTTAAAAGTACTGCGCTGTTACTTTCAACTGTAGTAGAAACAATTCTGCTTCACTCGAACGAAATGTAAGGACTACCATATTTTCTTGAATAAAGTACTCACTTTTAAGCTTGTTTAAAAGGTGCTGTAAGTTATTGCCAAGGTGCATGCTTTATTTGAGGTTATAGCAGGGAAAGTGGGAAAAGGACCTCAAATAGAGCAAATCAGTTCTAGGAAAGTATTTACATATTGTTTTTGGGTGCTACAAAGAATATATAAAGGTACAAACCACAAAGGGAAACATGTGATTTCTAGAAAAGCTCTACGTAGTGCAATATCTGCCTTTTCACTTAGCAGAAAAAAAGGGATAATATTTTCCATCAAAATTATTTGATGTTTTTGATCTTCTCTTAGAGATTGCAATGTTTTTTATCCTCTAAAAAGTTGCTATGATTTGATTCTGCTCTTCAAAAGGATGTAGCACACTTTGATCTTTCTGAAAAGGTCGCGCTTTAAATCACTTCTAGCCAGACAGAGAGCAACATCATAGTCTTAAATGTCATGCGTTTTAATGTAGATAATAAAAATCTCCGAAGAATATTTCTTTATCAGTTTGTAAGCCCAGAAATCAACCTTAAGTGGAGGAGAAAAGGACAGACTGAGATCCGGACCCATTTGTGGCATCCCCTATGAAGAAGTCTCTTCCTTTGAGACTTTCTGTCTGATCTAGCTTCAAACGTTTGCCTTATCATGGAGGTTGCTTTGAAGTTGTTGAGCATTACCGCGTGCATTGCTGGAACTGAATGCTGGTTGGTCGGCGCAGGATTTAGTGTTGGCTGCACAGGTGTTTCATAATGTTAACGAAATGCTGGCACACGCACAGGCCTGAGCCGCCAATTGTTCGCTAATCCCGTCATATTGGCTCAAACATGCTTCCCATAGTGCCCCCTGATCCCCCATAATGCCTTGTAAAACAGGGATGATTTGCAGGAGGTTTTTGAAAAGCATGCAGATGTTTACTGTCAAATCATCGTCCTTTGTAGAGAAGTTGTCTGGGATGATAGGATATCCTGTCTTATTTGAACTAGATTTGAAGTTGAAATATTGACTGAAGACAACATATGGTACAAAATGTTAAATCTTTTCTTTAGGGTAGGCCCTGTCTTGTTTTCAGTGCCACCAGCCTCCATTCAGGAACGACACATACATTGTAACAAGGTACGAACTAGAAAGGCCGACATTTGCTTAAGAGCAAATACAGCATATTTCAGCCATACCCCTTCCCACGCAACATTGGACTGTTCCAAATCACCCCTGCGCAAAAATGGAACATCCTCTTAACAGTACATTATCCCCCAAAGTGGACTGGTATTGTGAATTGATTCCAGGTAAAGACAGAGCTTGCTTCTATTTTTCAGAAAATGACAATAATCACACCTTCCATTCAGAAAATTTTCATCATGACTGAAAATTGTTGAATGACTTCATGTAATGTCATTAACAATTTTCAGTACGATAACTAGGTGTAAGTTTAAAAAAGTATAAGCTCCTTGTGATGTGGGTACATTTATTATTGCAGTGAACTTTTTTTATTCAAGTAGGGCATACGATTTAATAATTATCAAGCAGGTGCAGGTACTGTAGGAGCGTTTGTTTTCTTCAAGCTGTAAAACTGTTAAACTGTTTTACTTTGTATGCAATCAGCCATCGAGCCTATTCTTATTTTAGTTTAACAACTCAGTCCTGCCAGACCCGGAAGATACGATTGAACCTTGTTCGAGGATTTATTTTCGTCTGTCTGTTCAGTCTGTTCATACCCTGGCGCTGAGAGTGTTTTATTGTGCTGAAACTCTGGCAGTTTAAAGTTACTTACAATTTAAATGTTCAAAGTTTATGTCAAACAAGAACAGCACTAGGAACACATACATTTGCTCTGGAGAAAATACAGCAGTTTTCGCAAGTTCCAGTCCAGTGATAGAAATGTGGCCACTATAGACAGGTGGTCACTATAGAGAAAAATGCTGATCTATTGACTAGGAGCCATACGTTACACAGGATTTCAGTACACTGATCATTAATCATATAAACATTGCACAGGTAAGCCAATTGTTTAGATGTACAATTAAGTTCAAATAATTCTGAAGAGAAATATTGATGAGAAAATAATCATTCTCGCCACTGTCTAACTTATAATTACGTATCAAAACTAAACGCAGATTTTCTAACTAACGCACCTTTCGCCGACTTCATCAAAGGACCGAAGATACTAGCGCTATATAAATAAGCGCTTCAACTAAGGATGGCAACCCGTACAATATTTTTGTATACTGTTGAGCTATTTTTTGTTGTTTATGAGGTTTTAGTTGTCTTTGAAGCTTTGACCCGAAATATTTTAAAGTCAAACTGCTGAAAAGAAGTAAGTGACTGCTACGATTATCGTAGATATGGCCCTAAAAAAACTGATAAAAGAAGCCTTCTCAATAGTCTAAAATGCAAGAGCTTCCGGGGGGGCTTCGCCCACCTGGGTCCCCCCCACAGTGGCCCTGCCCCTGGACCCCGCCAGGGACATTCCGGACCCCTGTCCGACGCTTTGAAAAAATCCTGGCGAGAAGTCTGTACGGCCTGAGTCTTCAAGTTAACGTATTGTGTGGTCCCGCTTATGAATATTAATTAGCCGTTGCTTTCCTCTTCGCTGATTGGCTGAACCATTAATTGAATTAACTCTTCCTGCCGGCTAGACGCAGGTGCAGATGTCGGCTCTGTGGGGTGAATGTCCGAAAGGTCATGGCATGGAGAACGAAAGAAAAGCAATTTCCCCTAAAAAAAGTGCTGTAATTAAGCCTTTTACAGTACTTTATGCCAAAAATTTTACTTGGATCATTTTACCAACTATGTTATGCCTATCTATACCAAATGTTACTCATACCAGGGTACAGGGGTGCAAAATATACCGTTATAAGACCGTCAACAACAGTCGCACGGAGCTAACAGCGCAGCGAAAATACCATCGCTAGCGTTTCAACTTCGGATAACAAGTTATAAGTTATACTGTTGAACTCAGTAACGTTAAAGTTTGTTTTTAGTTGCCTTTGACGGTTTGACCTGAAATAGTGTTACGCTAAACTCCTGAAGAGAAGTTAAGTGACTGCTGCGATTATCATATATATAGATATGCCCCTAAGAACTGATACAATATAAAGCCTTCTGAATAGTCTAAAATGCGAGAGCCTTAGGCGGGCTTCGCTCCCCCTGGCGGGAACACTGCTATATACGGGATCATGAGGCCCCGCTTATGAATATTAATTAGCCTTTGGCCTCCTCTTCGCTGATTGGCTAGGTCTTTGATTCAATTAACTCTCCGGCTGACGCGCACAGGTGTGGCTCTGTGCGGGGTCACGGAAGGTCACGTCAGGAGGCCAAAAGAAAACAAATTTCCCCTCAGAAAAGTGCCAAAATTAATCATTTTAAAGTTGTTTATGTCAAAATTTTTACTTGAATCTTGTTACCAAGTATCTAATGCCTATCTATACCAATTTTCAGGTCATTTAATTGCAATACCAGGGTACAGGAGCCAAAAGTGTCCTTTTTTGGTCAAAAATTGGCCAAAAATCGCAAAAATAAGCATTTTGTTGCACTGTACACCAGAAGTGTTATTGAATTTATATGAAGGGATTATCAAGGCACATCTGTGTCAAATTTCAGCTCATTCGGTTGCTATACCAAGGTACAGGAGCCAAAAGTGTCCTTTTTTGGTCAAAAATTGGTCAAAAAATCGCAAAAATAAGCATTTTGTTGTACTGTATACCAAAAGTGTTATTGAATTTATATGGGGGCATTATCAAGGCACATCTCTGTCAAATTTCAGCTCATTTGGTTGTAATACCAGGGTACAGGGGCCAAAAGTGTCCTTTTTTGGTCCAAAATTGGTCAAAAAATCGCAAAAATAAGCATTTTGTTGTACTGTACACCAAACGTGTTATCGAATTTATATGGGGGCATTATCAAGGCACATCTCTGTCAAATTTCAGCTCATTTGGTTGTAATACCAGGGTACAGGGGCCAAAATATACAGTTTTGGTCTAAAATTGACCAAAAAATCTCAATAAAATCATTTTAGAGGCAGATATGAAAAAACTGAGAAAAAAGCATCAAGGTATTGGCCCATTCTACCCCTGTGCCAAATTTCAGGTCATTCGGTCCAGGAACGGCGGAGATGAATCACTTTGAAGATTTGACAGGAGAAAGAAAGAAAGAAAGAAAGAAAGAAACATTACGAATACAATATATTTCACCATACTATGTATGGCTGAAATATAAAAAGGGAATTTCTGCTGCAGTGCCATAGGCAGCCATTACGAAGTCCATAAATTCAAACTTGTCCTTTGTTTAACTGACCTCACCTATTCACGTACCAAAAACCGTATGGATCAATTCACAACTTTTTGTTGAGTAATGCTGTCCACATAGACCCATTTACCAACCACAAATGGCAAAGAAAATATAACCTTCTTGTCAAAGGTAACTAATGTAAAGACAAAAGTATCTTGGCACTCTTCCTAGTTAAATGTCTTGTAACATCTTACTTAGAATTCCACAGAAGCACTGATCACTTAGAGGCCTGTCCTAAGGAATGAAAGATCTCCCTAAGATGTCTTGTTATTCTTGCCTTGTAGCCAAGAAATCACAAAGCAGTACACTGATATACAAGACTTTTCCAGCAGTGTCTTGAGGTTGGAAGTCAAGTCAACACCTTACTTGACATTCTTCATTTCTGCAACTTTAAGACAACAAGGGCATGTTGCCTTGGCAACAGTCTCAGTAGGTTATTCTCGTCTCTAGGCTATTCTTGGATTTGGCTTTGCATGCCGGAGGGAACGGATAATGCAACAAAAAACACCATCAAGGAAGGCGATTACGCAAAATTTGGTTGCCACAAATTACGTGAATAAGACAGCTTTTCATGTGAATTTCAGGAAATCAAAATAGAAGAGCATGCAGATCCTCTTACAAAAAAGAGCAGGCAAAGAGAACTGCGCCAAAGTCAACTTGGCATGAACTGAGGAAGTGGGTATTGGCTAGAAGAGAAGGAAGTTCTCAAGGGATAGGTGTATTTCCTGGCCGATACCTTATCTTGAAGTCTCAAGACCATTGTGAGAGCCGCTAGGAATCTGTCAGAGTTACTTGACAGCTAGAGTAGAATACTTTATCGCCTCAGTGCATAAGGTGTACATGTATATTGTGTGCAGTAGGTATGGAATGTTTGTGTGCCGATGCAATCTTATCATAAAAGTACAGCTGTTTCATTTTCGGGCTAAAATAGTGCTTCTGTTCTTTTACCTCCATGACGAATAGAGGTATTGTTTTGGGCATGCCTGTGTGTATGTGTGTGTGAGAGAGTGTGTGTTTGTGTTTATGGAGCAATAACCTCTTTTGTGATGATATTTGGTATGTGCTTTGGTCTTGAGGAGACATTGGTCAAGGTCAATTTTTTGGTATATGGCTGTTGGGAGCTTTTGTCAGGAAGAGGAGGTGCATGTTTGGGCCCTCTAGGAGTTTGCTTTGGAACTACAGGGCCATTTTTTATTTTAAAAAGCCACATTTTCTGCTTGTAAAGAACCTAGTATTATATTGATAAAGGGATAGGTATGGGGAAGTGTATAACCCAGTTGGCTCAAATTCAGGTATTGTGTAGCTTGTACTTCACCAGCTGTAGGTTTAGATTCTGCCTGGACACTGTGTGAGCGGTTTCGTATTCGTCTTTTTGTTTGGGCACGTAAAGCCGGTAGCATCGTGTGCGATGGAACTTCAAGCTAGCATCTTATCTGCATGTAAAAGAACCCAACACACCAAGTTTAAAGAAGAAGGGTGACCCTGTGTGGTTGGATAAAAAGTCGAGCCATGGCGAAGCCATATTTCTGTAGTTTAGAATAACTTCACTTCTTTTTTTATACATTATTACATGTACCATATATGATTCCAGCATATGTATGCAATAACGTGTCAGAGGTGACCATCTGTCTTATTGGCCCCTTTTCTACCCAATCCCCTGTCAAATCAGCCAAGAAAATTGTTTTAATAAGCAATTTTCGTGCTCTGCCAGCCTGAAGGACTGGTGCAATGCCTGCTGTGAAGTTGTTACATTATCACCCACCCCAATCCTGTAGTCAGTAGTTATCCTGTACCAGGTCACCCTTCTAACTGACCCCTGGGTATTCACCACTCTCTATAATTCCTCGCACATGGGGGAAGAAATTACTATCTATGGGCTGATCTAAAATGGGAGCAGACAGACTGTAGGGTTGATTGGGAATTGAATAGGGTTACCTGGAGGGTTATGGCACATAATCAGTTTCAGGCTCGGCAGAGCGGAGAGTTATGGTTATAGTAATGTATGGTAAGTAGACGGACTACTAGGGTTGTTTTGGTTCACTGGCTGAAGAAACTGAAGCTGATCTTTTGAGGAAGAATGGATTTTGCTGGGAGATTAGTCGAATGGAGCTTCGCTGATTGAAATTTCTGAACTTTTTTTGGAAATGTGGGATGTGGCATGAATTGTGAAATATTGGCTGTCATTTTATTTTTTGAAGGATTTGGTAGCAAGGTCTCATCACACCATAATGGGCTCTGTCATGTCACAACCTATGTCAGTATGTGTCAACTGCAAACTTCAAAGGCTGCAAAGATGGTCTGCATGCCCCTTTTCTGTAAGATGTAGGCAGTGTTTTTTAGCTTTCTGTAATTTGAAGGGAAAGCCGTCTTACTCAGAATTTAATGGAATTCGCATTGAGACAACGAAGTTTTGTGTAGTTGCATTCTTTCAGCATCTCCTTTCGCTGAATATGTAAAAATGTATTTGTCCATTATAATGTCGTTAATCAAACTTGCTGGTAATTATCAGCATATGGGGTAGCCCTGTTGACAGCTGGACTCCAGAGAGCCTGTCTGGACAAGTCTGCTCACCCATTACATCCTCTATTGCTTACAGATTGGAAATGTGGAGGGGGGAATCATTGTTGCTTTCAGGAGGATGAACCAAATCTCCAAGCAGATATGGTGTCCACCATGTTTTGGTAGCATTTGTATATGGATGAACAGCATAACTCAAGAAGCTATGGATGGATGGTCATAAAACTTGATTATAGATAGCCCCAATGTGTGGCCCTCTAGCAGCTTTCCTTGGAACTTGCAGTAGCATTTTTGTTTCTATATTTTAAACATGATAGCTTGAGAAGGGATGAGCAACATGCCCAATTAGATTTCATTATAAAGAAACTAGATCATTGATTTTGCTTTGATAATGGACATTGTACAACTAAGAAAAACTAGTTTCTTGATGCCACACTTCAGATATTAGACAATGTATTATAATTTTATGTCAGATTTGCTGGGCTAGCGTTAACGGTATATCAAAGAACATTGAGGGATTTCGTGACACTTGCGAGGGATCGTGACAGCTCTTTTGTAAACACATGGCAACAGTTTCTATGACGATGTGGCCCTCGTTGAACTTTCCATGGAAGGTCGCCCCCCTCCCCAGCCTCCAGCTCTATCACCATGGAAACCCCTGCCCTACTTCCCCCCCTCAGCTGACTATAATAGCCCATAATGAATTTTGCATGGTTGGACCTCTACTCTCCACGGACCCTCCCTCCTTCCACAAGTGTTGTGATTTCTACCCTAGTGAGTCCCTTTAGCCAAAAATTAGACTAGAATGTCTACAACAACAACCCTTCCTGTTGTACATGTAAAAGAGAAGCTACAATCGTTTCCTAGACCTTGAAGAACCGTTGACCTAACGATAGGATTGCCAACCTTTTGAGTAATTACGTTCATATGGGAACAATAAGAGGAGGGGGATATAGTAAAGGCAGTGCCCTAAGGTTTGCCCATACTTCCTGGCATTAGTTATGGGTGAGCATTTTCTTTGGTAGAAAGGCTTTGCTGTGCCGCCATGTATTGTTGTGTGGTTGGTGCGAATATATCCGCAGATGCCCAAAGAATAGAAGAATAGAATAGCGAAATCAATTAATCGGAAGGGTTGCATTCAATGGGGTAATGGTCGGTGATTCTATGGTCCAATAGTGTTACGGAAAAGTAGAAATCTTTTTGGTACATTTCTGTATTTTGCAGCTGAATAGTAGTAGTTAAAACACTGGGCTTGTTTGTATCATTTATTCTATTAGATCTCAAATCATTTGAATTTCTCGAACAAACTGCTTTGAGAAATTCATTATACAAATATTATTCTGTGGTAATTTGATTCAACCAAAGAAGTCCTTCAGGTCCTAATACAGTTCAAACAAAGGAAATCCCTTCATCAATTTTCAACCCGTGATTGTTTTAACTTCCTTTGCCCGAGGCCATGGTTAGCCACCAAATTCCCAACCCTGTGCCTAGCAACTGTCCTCTTTGAAGTGGTTAGGCCTCCTTTATAGGATAATTTGTTTTTGTAAATAATCGAAATAAGAAAGCAATTTACTAGCGAAATCTGTAAACCGAGAAACACTGCAAAAATTCCAATAGTTACAGTATCAAGGTATACACTCCATGGGGGTAGGGTGTAGGGGGAAGTCCAACTGAAGAAGGGAATATGAGGTCCTCTAGTAAGACAAGTGTTGACATGTCCAACTGTGCAGTCTGTACCTTTCCATGGAGGTGACAACCTGGGCAGAGTTCCATACATTCCAACCTCCCCCAATTCCCTACACACACCCTCCCACTTCACCCAGGAATCCTACATACAAACAGGAGCCTGAGGATGCAAAATTTATTGGTAGCTCCTGTATTGGATCAAAACCAGCTAGCCTGTGGTATACCATAAAGTTAATTGCAAATTCTTGCCAGTACGGCTAATTGCAGGTCTACTCTAACACAGGTAACATGAGAGGTTTATACAGTGTAAAAAAAATATATCTCAAGTGTCTACTCTAGTAGTCTAAAACTAGTAAAAGGCAACTCTAGTCTAGATCCTGGGTTATTGGGTTTGACTCCTTTTTCGAAGACAGAAGATCCCACCAAGGCTGATTAGGCCTCTACTGGAGGGGTTTTACTACCGAACTTTTTTTT
>NC_049981.1:9647234-9706120 GCF_000003815.2 Branchiostoma floridae
CATGTGAACACAATTGGATTGGATTCGGGCTTGTTTCATGGTTTTTACGTCATACATACGGGTACAGTGGACTTAAGATATACAACCATACCTACAACATGGCAAAAAAAGTATGATACACGGATTACAAAAGAAGTTAATGGGCAAGTTTGCTTGCAAAATCATCTTACCGCTATGGTTAACAACCGGACGCCGCAAGATTCGCCGGAACATGTGCACCGGTTCTGTCCAAAAATCGGCAGTGTGGCAGAAGACCAACTGGTTAATTTTGGCAATATTGCCCATGAATATAACATGTATGGTTTCGTTTCTCTCCTGTTGTTGGAGCCAATGTCCCAACACCACTAAAAAAGCAAATATTCTACGAGAAAAACAGTCGGAAGCGTGTCTACACAGAAATTTCGAGCTTGGGTCACTTCACTGCATGCAAGCATGGGCGAGCAGTTTTTTTAAACGAAACACAGACTTTTATTTCAGATAAATACGTGATGAAGTCTAATATTTTGGTAGCAGTTTGCCTTATTTATGCAACTTCTGCAACAGATATATTTTATATAGTTAAATGTAGAGTATAATCACACCGCGCGTAACATTTCCACCCCCAGTCTAATAGACTATCCCAATGACCCCGTATGACCCAGAGGCCGCCACTTTCGTCAGTGTGTGTTGCGGACCATCGACGCGTCAAAATCTGACCAAAGCCGGCCGATTTCTCAAGTTATAATCAATATCGATGTCGCTACATCCTTCAAAATTATGAGGTAGTCTGGCAACATTTTGGAAAAACTACGCGTGCCGCGGTAAAGAGTTTAATCCGATTGTGTGGTCGCGGTCGCAAGTTTGAGTTTAATCCGATTGTATAAAACTCATGTGAACACATTTTTTTTTTAATCCGATAGAAAATTTCAATCGGATTCCTTGTTTAACTCACTTGCAATTTTTTCATGTGAACAGGGTCTGAGGCTATTATCAAGGGCTAGCCCTGGTACGGTTCATGTCTAGAATTGACTTTCTGATCCATGTGGCAGTGTAAGAGGGCCAAGATCATAGAAAGAGGTGACACGCAAAGAACTTATATTATGTATTTGCCAACTGATGAAACTAGGTTTATATATGGATGAAGTGTAGTACTTTGCTGTGTAAGAAAAGTTTGTCAGGGAAGTTTTCGTACCACAAATTTCACTTGCAGTAGGATCAGGTGTCAAAGGTAGACAGAACTCATCTTGCAGTTTACGGCAGCAAGTTTGCCGTTTCTATTTCCTCAAGGCCTCGGGGAAGACATCACAGCTTTAAATGCTGCACATTTTCGATTATCAGACCTTTGGAAGGATCACGGAAGGCTCGTGAGTAAAGCCCTGCATTAAGGAAAGGGATGTCGCGTGTCTCTTGAGCATCTGATTGTGGCTGGGTATGAATCTTGCATGTGCTGATAGGAAAGTGTTGCGGCATTGCCGCATGTTTTGTTTATCAATGTGCAACTGTTTCATGTGGCTACGATAACGCCAGAGAAACTGTAACGTCATGTATTCATGGATTGTGTCAAAATAAGTTGAAATCCATCCCACATCTATAGCCTGTAGGTATACTGTAAATGCATTTAAGTTCACGACCTCGCTGGGATTTAATTTTGCTGTAGGAAAGAAATGGCTTTAGATTTGCGCTTGAAACAAGAGGATTTAGGGCAGAAGAGCATTTTTCGGTGGTTTTGAGTTCGTGGTGAATAGGTCACAGAGAAAACTGACCATGAAACCACCCCTGAAAATTTTAAGATTTATAGTACATAACAGTGTGTGTGTTTCTATAGCTTTGCTGTATAATGTGATCAAAATTCAAAGACAATCGGGAGCCCTCTACTTTACCAGTAACCATGGTGACAGCTGTCTGGTCCAGGTCATTTGTTTTCAAGAAAAAAAGAGGAAGGAGAATAAAAAAAAGGAGAAATATGATTCAGAGTTTTGATTAAATCAGGATTCCTCATCCTCCCCATGAGACCCTCAGCCTTCAGCAGACCAACTTGATGGGCTGCCATTATAAGTGCCGTACCTCGCTGTAAGGTAGTTATTTCAGTACCACGGCTATAACTAGTACCCATGGGGAGATCTCCCTCTCTTTCTGAAGCACTCTTCAATACATCAGTATTCTAACTGAAAGAGTGCCCAAGATTTTCTTCTCAAAGGAGACACAGATCTTAAAGTGGCTTGCCTACGTAGTGTATTCTACCACAGTGTAACTCTTGTGTTTAGCTTGCTTTACATGTAATACTGAATAATAGCTCTGTAAAAGGTTGGTAGCTAAAGTTCTATGTTGTTCTTGTAACTAGCTTGGATCTGGAAAGAGCATACATGTACTGTAAAAAGATATTTGCAGTGGTTTTATGTTCGCAGTTTTGGCAGTGGCTGCTTCAGTACAAACTCAAGATTTGCCCCTTTTACAGTGGAAGGCAGTTATTTGTATTTCTTATATCTGTATATTAAGAAAAGTCGTATAGAATTATAATGTGTTTCAAAACTGGAGAGATGAAAAAATTAGTAGTGAATCACAAATTGACTCTTCCTCATGTATTTTAACCATGTTTGGTCGTTGGTATTAATGTATGGCTGTTCGCAACTCAGCTGCATGGAACGTGTTATCCATATGTATCTGTAATTACACCTTTCTGGGTAATTTCCTGCTCTAAACCCGGTACTTAATATGCAGCAAAATGAAATGAAAAGCTTCCATGCCAATTATCACACAAAATTGAGGTAGTTAGAAGTTATAGAGTAGAATCCATTATCATCATATGCAGGCGGTTAGTTAGATACTTACATACAATGCAGAAGTAACAAAGGGGGAAAGTTATTACCCCCATGAAAAAGGGAGGTATTGTTTTCAGTTTGTGTGTCTATGTTTCCTGATATTTAGTACCATTTCACATGTTAGTTTCCTTTTTACCAAATAAAGTTAGCTTGTTACATCATAACTGGACAGAATTCTTTTCTCACTCTTGTAAAGGCAAACATAGTGTCAAGAATAATCACAGTGAATACATTATCATTTAAAAAGCATTACAGCAGCTGGTAACACTTAATAAGCTTTCCTAGGACTATCACTCGCTTTACACTACGTTTTCCTGAGACGTCTTGGCCAAGACCGTCTCAGCCAAGACCTTTAACAGTTCTCTTTACAAACGCTGTGACAAGCTGTCTTGGACTCCCTGCAGAGCAGGCTTGCAGGCATTATTCTGTGTCTCTGCATTTAACCACACACTTTCCTCCGTAATAAGTAGGCAGTTTTTCCACAAATACAGGGGAAATATGAAAAGTTGGATTGTAGTGGACTCCAACTACTATCAGAAAAAAACTGTCCCTGTTCAAAGAGGTAAAAAAAGGTGTCGAAAATAAGAAAGAAAAATTCATAATGAAAAACAACCTCATAGTAAACACAGATCCAAAATGCTGTAGAGATCGCACTTGGTAGGCTCAATGATATATACCCTTTGACCTACAAATACTGCTCAAAGTTGGCTCTGAACAGGCTCTGAGACGAATTTTCTGAGACCGTTCTCTTTACACAGTAAAAAATGGGTCTTGGCACTCCTGCTGTGCATCTTCACACCCCTGCTGAGCGTCTTGAGACCACATCAGATGTGGTCTCAAGACGCACAGCAGGAATCTGGTCTTGAGACCCATAAAACACTCTTTACACTGTGGCTGAGACGTCTTGGCTGAGACGGTCTTGAGACGGTCTTGGCCAAGACGTCTCAGAAAAACGTAGTGTAAAGCGAGTGTATAATGTCTTTTTCAAATCAGACACCGGAGATTTTATGTGCCTATACAACTACAGAGGTACTTACAACCTAATTTGTATGTAGAGGGATGGGAGCACAGTGTGAAAATTAGCCCCGTTCCCTTCCATCCTTAATTATAGAGAAGCCAATTCCCCAGACAGTACTTGGTATACATGGAATACCGGGCGCACATGATGGGAAGAGAAAACTGGCGGGAGACGGACATCCTGCGGAATTAAAGAGTTCCCTGCTGAATGTGATGGTTGTTGGCCGGTGGTGCCGACCGGTATAATAGAGATGATGGGCCATTATTGCACACTGTGTAATTTTTCATAGCTGCATGAAGATGAGGGCTTGGGAATAGGCCAAAGAAAGTTTTGCCATTAGTTCTCTTGAAGAAACAACTTGCAAGAAATTATAGATCTCTTATCTCAGTAAAATATCTTGATGAATTTCCTAATCATTAATGCTATAGTCCTAATAATCACAGATGTGTTAGTGATCCTCCCCTTTCCTTATTCCCTTGTTTAATCCCAGACTCTCATAAGATTTGGTTGGAGGGCTGACCATCTGTCTATATATAGGTTATACCACAAAACTTTCAGGAAGGGGGTGTAGGTCTGTTATGTCGCAGCACCTGAAGATACTGCTAGGGGGCTCAAAGTCCAACTTCCTCAACTACTCGCGTACCAAAATCCATACAAATCTATGAAAAGAATCTATATGTGCAAAGAAACAAACACAACCAAAACAATACCTCCATCAGTGTTAAACCTCCTTCCAGGAGGTAAATATCTTGAAATTGGTATGTATACTGTATACGGTAGTTTCAGTATGCACACAATTCTATCATCAAAAAGTACAGTTTTGTTCCCAAATCCTCTTTTGGTAATATCAATTGTCTTATTACAAACATAGAAATCTCCTTTTAGATGTAAGAATGGAAACAGTGGTTTCCGACAACTTCATAGAAAGGCTTGTTGCCATATGTTCAAATAGAATTACGCAGTATCCACAGTAACAGATGGGCAGCTTATAGAATTGGTAGGCACCTGCCAATACTAACCCCAAGGGACTTTTTAATTCAATTTTCAATGCTTATAGATTTTTGTCCAGACCTAAAGATCTTCTATACATGTAGGTACATCTTAGACTTTAGACATTAAATTGGCATTGTTTTTCCTTTTAGTTGTTGCTAGCATTTTACGCTAGTATTTTTGTGGGTTTTATAACCTATTGTGAGATAGGCAGAGACATTTGGCAGGCCAGCCACTCAAAATGCTTTAGAAAGAGATTTTGATAAAACTGAAACTTAAGAGGGCTGTTTGGCATATTTTCAGAGTATTTAATCACCTCCTAGGGCCAAGATATCCCCTCAATGTTCCATTATGACATGCCTGTCTGGATTGTAGCTGTTATGACAGCATATTGGCCCCTCAGGCATACCTAGGTTGTCACCTTTCTTGTCATAATTCAGGGCATGACTGGGCAGATTTAATGTTATGCTATGGGGCCTTGACTGAGCCATTCTATGTTTAGGGAAGCCTCAAGGGCCATGAATGCGAAGTTATACGGGTTGTTATGGGTCTTCTGATGGCTATTACTTTGGGCTGTTTTATAGAGCAATGAAGTTGTGGTGGAACAGGAACTTGTCTTCTGGTGAAGAAACAAATATAGAAAGGAAGAAAAGGGAAGAAAGAAAGAAAATGGAAGGCTATGATATGTAAAGACAACAATTAATGAAGAAGCTTTGTGAAGGGATGGGTAGAAAAAATGAAAAGAAAGTTCCTACAAAACAAGGATGGTCAAATATTGTTTGAGAAAGTGAATCAATAAATAAAGAAATGAAAAATAAAACTGATTCTGAATTACAATGCTTTGCAAGTTGTTCTTAAGTTTTCTTACAAAAGGGAACAATTTTGAATTTGGTTGACGCCATTGAATACAGTTATGTAAAATGATGATGTACCGAAACAGGCATTCGTACTGTTTAGTGGGGCCTGAACTCAGTTGGGCCTGAACTCCCCATAGAAACCGAAGTCATTTCGACACTTATCTCTTTTCTCTCTGACAGAAATTTGTAAGCAAAGGAACTGTTTGACCTTACAGGTAAACACCATTTCTAAGCTGCTGTTGCGTGACGGCAGTTATCAGTGACTCACAGGCAGTTCCCTAAATATAGATGATGGTTTGGCGGAATCGAAGCCGATGTGCAAAAAAGCGCAAAGGAGTGTTTTACGCAGCGAGCAAGTGGAAAGAACACGCTTGTGTCTCGAATGTTGACAGATATTTATAGTATTGAAAACGAGATTTGACGCGAGTGTGATTATTTTGAATGGATGGGACTATTTAAATTGTGCGCAGCGTCTTTGTAAACTTGAACCGCGCATCCGTACGGCAATTGTTTGACTTGTTTGAATGTCGTAGGCCACCATAGGTTTCCACACATCAGAGATATAATTGTTCAGCTTTCTTTGAAAGTTTGGTATATAGCTTTTGTGCGATGATTGTACAGGTGTTTGTGTTTAATGTGAAAAGTCTAATGCAGGGGAAGTGTGCATTTCTAAACTTGCCAGAACCACATTAGAGTAAACCTCTCTTTTTTATGGTGGTAAGTTTGGTTTCTACTTTCGTTTCGTGTATGGTTGAGTGGTTAGGCTAGGGGACATGGGATCAAGAGGTCACGGTTCTATTCCTGGCTAGACATAGTCCTTGGGAAAGGCACTCACTCAGGTGTAAATCAAAATGGAAACCTTACTTTCTAGTCTACCAAACAGAAGAACTCTACTCTACTCTACTCCAGTTGGAGAGCAAAAGCACAAGTGATTAAAGGAGGGGGATGGTCTCCACCTTCAAATACTGTGCCCAAGGCATAGTGGATTAACAACCTACCTCTTACAAGGGCTTCGGGACCTTTCTATTGTTTTAATAAAACACTTTATGGTTCCTTATTCATCTTCAGTTTTTGGTTGATGTAAGTGTGGGGGTTGTTTTTTGCTGGAGACAGACTTTGCTTCTGTGCTTTGAGTCAGGCAGTCTGTGCAGTGTCCTGTTTCCCAAGTCTGTTTTTCCTCAGAAGTTGTCAGCTAATTCCTCCCACCTCCAGGCAAGAAACCAGACCTCTAGCAGGTCATCTTTGTTCAGAGTTGATGCAGTTTTATGGAGCAAAAATGGACTTGGGAAGACCAGGCCGCATTTATTGCATCCCCCTTTCAAAGGAATGAGCTGGGAGCTATAATTGTAGTAGAGGGCCCAGAACAAATTGCCAATTATGAGTAAGCCCTGTGGTTGTATCCTTGGGGAAACCAGGTGGATTTTTTTAATGCTAGAACTGTAAAGGAGTACTTTACTGCACAAGGAAGACTATTACTTTTGTGAGCTTCCTGTTATACAAGTAAAATGACTAGAATTAAACTACGACCCAGGGAAAATGAATAGCTGACATGAAAGACTTCTTTTATGTATTGCCCTCTCAGAAGTAGCAATTTATAGGATCTTAAAGTCGACATGAAGAAAAAGATTTGGTAGACATGTAATATCCTTATGTTTTTCTTCATTTTTTTAAAAAGGTTTTCCCGGTGACCGCTGTGGTCATAACACAGTGAATGCCACAAAAATGTGTTTCCAATGTATTTACTGTATTACAGAATTGTTTCAATCACGAAAGATAACTGATAAACTTGAGATGAATTTTTCGAGAAAATATGATGTAGTAAAGATAGAGGACCACTTAAACAAACACTGCTGTGGATTTTATGTTTTTTTTACTGATGCCGCTCTATTTTGCTGCTTCCAGATTGTCTGATAATAAAATTTTATAGCCAGATGAGGGTCAATTAGGTTAAGTGAGTCAAGGTTATGGGTGAAGAATTTAGTAACGTCCATTTCGAACCCTAGTTACCTTCATCAAGAATGTTTTGTTTTGGGGTGCAGCTTGTGCTGTCTGGCCAGGAGTTGTAAATGGATCTTTATGATATTTGGGATGTGAAGGTCAAGTTTGATAATGGGCCTCCTAGGGGATTTTTATTATACTGCAATGAAACGTCTGATTTTGTACTCTAGACATGCTATGGTTGTAATCTTTGAGTGGTAGATATCTCTTGAGCAAAAAGGGAATGTTATAGACTGATAGTCAGTACATGTAGGAAATTCTAAGGACACATAGAGCAGGGGCTCAAATCCTGGTTGGACATTTGATATTTCAGTTGGTGACATTAACGATTACCAGTAAGTCTTCAGGCAGATACCTCTACACCTAGAAGAACCCAACACACTGATCATAGGGGTGACCTGTTTGTGCTTGATAAATAAAAACATTAACAAAGCCTCTTATTAAGTTATGGCACTATCACTAGCTACTTGAAAAAGTATCATGATTCACCTCAGTGGAGCATGACTGTTTTACCTGTAGGTTTTAATCCAGGTGCAGATAAAGTAGAAAAGGATCCTCTCTCAGGGGAGAGTTAAGAGACAATGAATAAGAGGATAATCAGTGTGAAGATGCTCAGGGTAAATTAAAAGATGATTAAGCCAGAACTAAAGGGATTTGTGAGGACAATTTCATAGTTTAATTGGACAATGGCATTGGTAGTGACTACTGCAAATCACAAATTTTGCTATCGGAAAATCTTCAATGATTATCTGCAGCATTGCGCTTTGAGTCAAACAGAAGAAGACACAGTCAGTTTTGTGCATTAAGGTTATTCACCCGGCTGATCAATTTTCCCCAAAGCCCTGTAATATTTTTTCTATTGAGCCGCTTATACCTGTAATATATGTTTTTTACTTCAAGACCACCCTATTCTTACGTATCAATTAGTTATGAATATGGGAAAATGTTTATTCCAGTCAATTTTTTTGGGTGTCTCCGCTGGCGGAGACAGCCAAGTTAATCCCCTGTATAAACAATGACATCATTCTGCACATGCGCACTACTGTCCACAACAAACAAAATGGCGGACATGTCTGGCCTATTTTTCGTCACGGCGCACAGGCATCAAAATAGCGACAGATACT
The DNA here is from genome assembly GCF_000003815.2 of Branchiostoma floridae. Classification (NCBI taxonomy): domain Eukaryota; kingdom Metazoa; phylum Chordata; class Leptocardii; order Amphioxiformes; family Branchiostomatidae; genus Branchiostoma; species Branchiostoma floridae. The sequence goes on from NC_049981.1 coordinate 9,656,020, forward strand.
TTTATTTCAAGGCTTGCTTGGTTTAGTTAGCCCGATGTTATTGGGTTCATGTATTTGTGTACATAAATAGCCCACATTGAACGGTGCTGTTGCCTATTTCAGTTGCTTTTTTTATGGAAACAGTCACCAAAATGCAAGTGCGTAAGCGGCAGCGTAAGGCCGTAAATTTTTGGTAGGAAGTTTAGAAACTCTTGCACCGTTAAGAAGATTGGCTAGATTTTTGCGCCGCTAAAAAGATTGGCTATATTCCGCTGTCGAATTCCACGCACGGTCCTGTGGTGGTGGCATTCCGCGCTCGGCCCGTTGGTCCGTTGCATACCCCGGTGAGCTCGCCGCTAGATCTTCGGCGCTTAGAGTGTTGCCCGCCCGCCCGGTGCACTGGCGCTTATCGGAGAATGTTTACGGTCTTGTTTCAGTTACGGGCGGTCGTAACTCGAAATGCCGGTTCAAAAGATGAATAGAAAAAAGTTGTATACAGGCGTAAAAGCAGAACGGGCCCGGTAAACCTCCGAGCAGTTTAGTTGGCTGGCGGATAGACCTACATTTCACCAATCTCCAAGCAGCGGCCTTTTTGCCGCGAACACTGGCAGCCTTGCGTCTCCGCACCTTCTTCGACATCCGTCTTGATACGAAGCCTAGATCTTTGGCAACATCAAGGTTGTCTAAAAAAAACTCTTGCTTCATTGCCTCCACGATACCAGGCACATTTTTTTCACCGCGGCCGCCGCGCAGGGCCCCGGGCCCGGGACACCCGCCATCTGTAAAGTCGGGTCTGGCGCATTACGTCATAGGTATCGGGAAAGATAAACAAGCCGGGGGAGGTGACGAAAATGGAGGAATAGCCAGATTTCTCGAGGTTTCTCGCGTTTTGCGAGATTGTACGAGAGTTCTAAAGCTGTTTAGGGGTCAAAAGGGGTCAAACTCGCCGAGAGGCAGCACGCCACCAAGTTTGGTGGAGTTTCGGCGCATTTTGCGCTCAAAATGGACTATTTATGGTTCACCGCTCAGTTTTATGGCCCTGTGGCCTCATTTAGCCCTAAAAGTAGGAAACGGGGAACATATCTGGCCACATATTCCCCTATATTCTTGAAGATAATCGTTCGATCTTCAAACTCGCGGTTGCGCAAAGGGCTATCTTGTTTGGTTCGTCAGGTACGGAGACTTTATTTATTACCTAATTAAAAATCAATAAATTGGCAATAACTACCGACTGTTAGTAGTTATTTTCTTGCGCAACATACAATGCATAGCTTTGATGGTTATGTGTAAGAAAAATAACATTTTTATCCTGTAGGAAATAACAACGTGCTGTATTTTCTACTTAATGACAACAATATAAGGAGCAATAAAGGAGCAATAAAACATGATGACGTCATTCATATGGTCTAAAAAATTGCAATTGGCAAGACTATTTCATATACAATCAATATTCAGTACAATTATATTCCTTTTCCCAAAAATGTAGGTTTTAAACTGAGGAAAACAATGGAAGGTCAAAATGCCAATTTATCCAACCTAGATACCTTAAGGAATCATACAGTTGAGTCACTGTACGAAGAGAATACTAAATTGGGACAAGTCTTTTTTATAGCATTTGAATCAGGTGAGAGAAAAGTAACTACATCAAATTCTTCTCCATCTTTATTATAGGATTAGCGTCCCCAGAGGGTATACAAGTGATCAAAGTACCGAACACCGACACTCAAAAGGCGAGAAATAGGGCTTTAGGCAAAACACCTGCATGTAATTGGGTCCATTGTCTCCTGTAATGAAAAGAGAGCAGGTAGAATGGGTGTCTGGAGCCTATTGGAACATGGTAATGAAGACAGATGGTGGAAAATGGCTCTTCTTTTGTGGGGGCTGCCAGAAGAGCAGTTAAACAATAAACTGATTAGCATATATTGGCATGAGAAACGATTAGCATACATTAACTTGTATGATATATAAAATAGCATAGGAATCATTTCAAGAAAATCAAACTTGTCAATTTGTACAACATAACAGCTGTCTGTCGTAAATAAAGACTCTTTTTGGTTAGACATTAGTTTTTTTTTTTTTTTTTCTGCATTTTTTGGTTTGCTTCTGGTGTAGGCTGTTGTTTTTTACTAAAATCTTGCCTGTCAAATATGTATTCTCTATGGTTGACAGTTTAAAAGGAAATCAGTATGCCTTCCTTGGACAGCACTTATAACAGGTGCCTTCTAGTCTGGTTTGTATCCAACTTATCTCTTAGGCAACCCCCTGTAACTTTGGTATAATCCGAAATTGAAGATTCTCACAAGGGTGTGGAAGGTACCGTTATAAAAAGTGATAATTCTTGAGGTAAAACGGTTGGGAAATAGATTTCTTTATTAGATTATGGAAACTGCTCAAACATCCCCGTAACATTGGTATGATCTGAAATTGGAACATGAACAGAAGGATGTGGATTATACCTTTATGAAATAAAGGGGTTTCCTGGTAAAATCTAGGAGATTTTAGATTGGCGTCTGTAGGTCTGACCCAAAGAAGACCCCAGGAGCAGAGGGGAGAGGGGCGTGAAATTTTTCAGGGGCAAATTTCCTGCTTCTTGACATCTCATGTCTCCAGGAGTCTGGAGGTGGAAGGTTATCAAAAGTGCAGCTCAAACTCCCACCCTCCAGGTTAGGCCAAGTGTCACACCATAATGCTTCACAAGTTCTGAAGGGAAAATTGTGGACAAGAAGAGCATCAAAGTTACAAGAAACTTCAAGGGCAAGTGTCTGAATGGGAAACTTATGGATGATGAAAATATCAGAATCCTCAACAAGTTAAAGGGAAGTGTCACACCAAAACACTTCACAAGAAAAGTTATTAGAGTTACAAGGACCTTCAGGGAAATTGAGGCAAGTGTCAAGCCAAAATGCAAGTTCTGAAGGAAGAATTGTTGACAAGAGAGTTGACAAAGGAAGTATCAAAGTTACTGGAAGTCATCAAGTTTTGTTTCTAAGGTTACCATTAGTGTAGTGGAAATCTGCTACCCTAGAGGTTTATACTTCTTTTAAGGGCAAATGTCAACCAGAAAGAGAGGGAGGGGGGATAGAGAGGGAGGAAAGCAGGGGATGGGAAAGGAGAAAGGGGGATATCTGAGATTAGCCCAGTCAACAAGAGGCCTCCTTTTTTCTGTGAGACTATTTCATGCAAATGCAAACATTGTTGGGCTATCAGCCAATCAGAACTCTACATTTTACATCTTTAGGTTATCTAAGTCCTCTACATTTAGCACCATCCTGGCATGTCAGGATCCAGGAGAAACATGGGATTTGTTATCCCGATACTGCAGATAAAAGTGAGAAGTCATTATCTGTAGACAGGACACTTCATTCTCTCCAGATGGGGAGATACTCTCATAGGTCAGGGAACAGCTGTTACCATGGCAGCGGTGCCTGTGATTGACATTTCGACATTTTGTACTCTAAGTAAGGCAACATGAATAAGAGTAGTTGTTTGATATCAAACTTTTTCTTTTCAGAAAAAGTTAGAGTTGTAGGGTTGCTTGAATGTAAACAACAGTTTTAGGACAAGTTGTGTATGGACTTGAGAGCTTGTAGTAGAGAGCATCTGTATGGTTCTGGCAGTAAATCTAGGAGAGCTCGACAAATTTGAGGTCACTTGATGAGTAATTTGTAACTAACGCATAATGATGAATGCATAATTACTAAGAAATAATGTGCTATGTTGTATTAAAGTGGCCAATTAAGCTTCAGTTCAGGGTACTTCAAAGATCACCCTTAAAACGTTGCACCAAAAAACACATGCAGACTCTTTACCTTGAAACTCTTTTTACCTGTAATACAATATATTACCACCTCTCTGGCTATCTTTTGCAAAAGGTCTAAATATTTGTGAAATGCAGTAATGAGAAAATTCCTTTGCGTCTGCTTGTGTGACATTTTACAGTGCAGGTATCATTGACAGACCCATAGCCCATATGGCACTACAGACACTGCTACCTGAGCTCGCTGCCCAATCTTTGACTTCCTGCACATTTCTGGGCACAAGACTGGAAAATCACAGGAAATCCCTGTGGCCTGGCAAGGTCTGTTAATTGGGGAGGCAATGTCTCAGCATTGTGTCACCAATATGACTGGTGCAGTGATGAGGCCATATTGATTTCATTATATGGATGACATCCATGTTCATCAATTTTCGAACTTTCGTGAATTTGTTTTACCATACTGTGAATCTTACAAAGCAGTCGCAAAATGAGTGAATATACGCTGGTATTAGGCAAAAACAATATATAATTGGAAAATGGATACTTACGTAGAATGTCAAAGTCAATTCCGAAGTTAAAGAAGAAAAATATTACTGGAAATTCCTATAAGCTGGTTGAAATAGGCATGCGAAAAAAGGCCCAGTATTGACAGAGAGAACTCGACACTGATGTATGTATTAGGAGAAAACAGGTTAATGAAATTCCTGCAGGTGGAGGTTTTCAAGCATGTCTGGTATACTTGACGTATCGAACAAAGTCAAGTGAAAAACCTGCTGACTTCAACAAACAAGAACCTTGCCTTACTTTTTCTTACTCGTTGTTGTCTCATTAGTAACCCACATTTTAGTCCCCTACATTTTTCTCTGTCTTCAAAACTCTAAAAAATTTTACCAGAATCAAATATTGCTTTAGGGATTGTTTAAGCATGTATTAATAAGTCTTTATGGTTTGATTTGCACAAAGGAAAGATGTTACATAGTATATATCTGTCCTTGTCTTTGAGTCCATACTTCTTTTTTTGTGAGATTGTGTGATGTTACTGTGTATAGCTCACAGCATACTTCAGTAGGCTATCAATGTTTGACATGCTGCTCTTGAATTGTTTTAGTATGGTCCAACATGGAAATCCCTACTTAAGCTGTGAAACCACAACTGTGCTTGTGTAAAGATACATCATCTTGACCTGAGAAGTGTCAAGTTCGTTACATACCTTTCTATCAAAGGAGGGACTTCACACTCTAAGGGTTAGAATGTCAGATTAGGTCTTATGATGTATTGCAAATGTGTTTATGTTTACTGCCGTTATATGGTCTTCTAATACAAGAATATTTTTGACCATTCCTTACAATCTTACCTATGTTTACAAAGTCATCATTTAAAAGCACAAGAGTCTCTATGTTGTTTTCTTATTGATATGTTTTTCTGCTAAAATGGATAGTGAATGTGAGCTTATTTGTCTTTCTTCTTTCCTTCATTTTTAAATTTTTTGGTTCCTATCTCTCTTGCCTAATAACCAAAGAATTACTGTCTATTTCTCATCAATAATTGTTGATGTTTACCTTTCATCACCTTGACAGTTTCCCTGTTGCTCCCTCCCCACCTTGTCAGACACAACTCAAAACATCACCTTCACAATAAACCATGTCTAAGTGGGTGGTAGTCAGCACATAGCAGGAAGGAACCCAAGTCTACAACTAAGTTTATGTGCACATACAAGCCTCCAAAAATGAGCTCAATCAGACAAGTGTTTATTTTCTCTTCTCTGGAAGATATGGTTCCTTTGACAATTGTTTGTTTGAGTAAGTGGCCGTAGAAAACTTTCCAAGACTCATGGGACTTTCACAGCCAACCTGTCTGGCTATGATGGTCTATTAAGACTCATGTAGACCAATTTCTATGACAAAAAAGTTTAAGTCCATTAGGTTAGGGAAGAAATGTGAGGGAAAGTGGAGTTAATAGCTCACTGAAGAGCTATCTTCCACTGGTCATGACAGAGAAGACAGACTCTTAATATACAGTATTTATAGGTTCCTTGTATCGGGCAAATTCCCCTAGCATAAAGGCATACAAAATATAGAGGCATAAGAAAAATACAAAAGATGAACAGTCCCTTTCGTAATTTGCTACTGTGTGATTTGAGTACTTACCAGATATGTGTATTTTGAAGATAATAACTGCTTTGCATTGCATTCAGGCATATGGAACATTTTATTGTCAAATCTTATCTCATGGCTCGTGTTTTGCCTTGAGTCAGAACTGACAGCTGTCAAAGTCACAGACAGAAATCTGTTTATTTTTGGGGCCACCATCACTAGTGAGTCATGATCTGTCGTCAGCCTGTGTTTTAAAAACACCGAAGTACTTGTTCAGAAGACCTGGGTGTTCCGCTTACTGTCAAATCAATATGACAGGTATATGAATATATATAGAATAGAAATAGAAATAGTGGTACAAATGTACAGGGCGGAGAGCACCTGAAATATAATTCTGCAAAGTAACCAGACAGATAGGATAGGATAGGATGTCCCAAAAAATAGAATCTTAAAAAAAATTTTTTTCCACCCCCTGGCAGCTTTTCTTGGCAATACAGTTCTGTTAGGACATGCTATATTCTTGACTTTTGGTTACTGATAGCTTTTGATGTAAAAAGAAGTAGTTTAGCTTGGTTCCTCTAGCAGCTTGCTCTGGAAGTGCGGGGGCATTTCTGATAAAATCTTTGAGCAGTTTTGTCAGTGGCTTCTCCCTTCCTGGACCACCTCCTCCCCCTAGATGATTACTGAGTGTCCCCTGAGTTGTGGAAACCTTCCTGACTAAATGTAAGAAAAAGTAGTGTAACTCTGGAACCGCAGTGCTGTTTTGTGGGCATGTCTTACAGTACCCTTTCCTCTTTCCTGAACACACCCCAGTGGATAACTACTGAGCCTCCCCTGAGGTGTTGAAACCCTCCAGACCAAATATTTGTGTTGTGGATGAGGCCTGGCTCCAGGGATGGTCCTCAGTCAGGGGTGATGGACAGGTCAGGCCCAGCCCACCCCTCCCACCTCCTCAAGAGCACTTGGACCAGGCAGAAAACAAAACTTCTGCACTTTTCTGGAAAAAAGAAGAAGAAGAACAACAGCAAAAGCCTTTAACATGGGTCTTGTGGCCTAAAAATGAAGAAAAAGAAATAGTTTCAACATAAAGCAATATATTTATTTCCCTCTCTGACATGACTACGAGAAACATGACTTGAACCAATATGTTTCCCTCTCATAATTCTGAAATCATAATGGATTGAAATATGAAAATCTTTAACTAATTGTCAACATAAAGGATCAAGTTTGCACAACTGTAGTTTTTGTCTAGAAATAGATTACAAACTCAGTGAGCAGGTAGTCTGTGGCGCCCCCTGTCTCTATTCTTGGATAGAATGATATGGATTTAAGTCTGTGTTCATATACACATATTTCATATTAGGTAAAGGCTTGCTTTAATTTATATTCTGACATATATTCTAGGCAATACGTGGAAAGTATTGTTTCTTTTACCCTTCAAATTTCTCTCAGCATGGTTTTGCTTTGCCTAAAAGAGATTTATCATCCCAAAAATATGCAACACATCCTTCATACAAGGTGTCATCCCATTTGGAAAGGCTGGCATGTGTAGAGCATGTCGTAGTCCTTGGTGTTAGGACGGGCTCTTGACTGAATTGGCGAGGCACTTCTGGAATGTCCAGGGGTCGTACCCAGAATCCCTGGTTCGTGCTCAGTATGGATCCCCGCTGCGAAGGCATCCCCGTAACCAGAACAGACTGCAGCAGCTTGCTCTGGGTTCCTAATGCCTCCAAATGTCACCAAGACTTACTAAAGGCAACATCAGCAGCATTGCTTGGTTGTGGAACCAGTACAGGGGGAAAATGAAGTACTAGACATTTATGAGTTTGATGCTAAAAGTTTTCAAAGTGCACAGTGTAAAGTGGCAAGAAAAAATATTTTTGAGATAGAAGTGTATTATTATTGACATTCACATATTACATTTGTGTCTTTACGTCAATCATGCACGAAAACAACCAATATTAAACTATTTAAAGTTCCCCTCATTTTGGTGGTACAAATAAAAACAGGCCAGTTGTTAACAAGAATCACATCTTTTTTTACACATGTTCATTCAATATGATGACACATTCACAATTTTGTAATATGTTCTATTCAACTTGCTGTTAAATGAAATGTCTGGAAAATTGCCTTCAATCCACTTCTTCAACTCTAGAATAATGTATGTTTACTGTGTAATTCCCAAGGCTGCCACAAACCCACAGAATCTATGGCTGTTCATTCTGAAACTAGCGTCAGCTGTCTAGGAATGCACCTTCGTGACGGCCCGACATCCCTCTGCAGTCGTTTCCGTGTAAGTTAACCACTAACAACAAATTGTTAAAAGGTCTTTACACGATCTTTATTTGACTTTGTCAGAGGTGACTTCTCAGGCTTTCAGGAAAGGTTTAGAGCAGTGGGAAGAGTTCTGCTACCTAAGTGCTTCCTCTAACAAGAAACGGCTCAAAGTTTACTGTCTTTGGAGGAAATTGTTTGAAACAAGGTCATTTACAGTAGCACGCAAAGCTCTGTAACACTATTGGAGTAACTACTGTTAGTCTGTTACATGTGTGTATGAGTGCACTTAGGCACTAACTTGCCAGATTCTTTATTATAAATTAATTTCTGGAAGACGGTTGATTTTATAGTTCACTTCTTCCAACAATTGTTGAAACAAGGTCAATGTGTAACTCTGTCGGTAGTTGTGTACTTTGGAAACAGATTCATTGTTATATTAAAAGTTTATAGTGTAAAAACATGGAGTTGATTTCTTAACTTCGAATCGTAAATTTAGTAGGGCCATGATCCTGGAGGCTTGACCTAGACTGGAGTTGGACAGTCAAAAATTTGGGTATTGGTCCAATTATTTGTTTGATTCAACTTTGATTCAGCATTTTTGTATATAGCTATCATTATCTCAAAAGTCTATGCACTGCTGTGCACAGGTTTGTCATTCTGTCCCAATATGCGACCTATATGTCCAGCAAATAACAAGGGAATATTGTCTGTGGTCTACCATAGCCCTAGGGAAAAAGGAAACATTGCAGCCATGTTAAGTAGGAGGTGGGGGGCGGACTTATATTGTCTACATACTGCACGTTTCTCGTCTCCAAATTCTGCAAGGTGTCCGAATTTCAGACGATTATTAAGTGTAATTTGTCTGGCGACATTGGTGTTAGGAAGGAGCCCCAGATTTGGACAGGAAAGTCACGTAGGACTGCGGAGAATTTCCTGTGCCTGGGAGAGTGTAACCTTCCTACAGGAGCTGGCCAATATGTGTGTGATATTAGTAGGACAGATAGGAAAGATAAGGCATGTTTGAGGGCAGGTGGGTTGGCTGGTGCAATATTACTGTGTGGCTGGACTAAACCTATAACTTGTCTCTTGTATTAAATTTTCTACTTCAATTATGATCTTGAAAATGGATGTGTGTGATTATGTCTGAGTTTGGCTGCATCTGTGTGTGTGTGTGTGTGTGTGTGTGTGTGTGTGTGTGTGTGTGTGCGCGCGCGCGTGTTCCAGATATTCATGGTCATCATAAGTTAAGAACTCCTGTATGGATTGTCATGATATGGTAATGGGGGAAGCTTCTCTTGGCAAGATGTTCAAAGTTTTGTTTATCATTGGTTAGGAAAAAGACTGCCTTTAACCTCAGCTCCCCAACTGAAGTCAGGTATCCATTTTTACACCTGGGTGGAGTGAGGAATGTGATGTAAAGTGCCCTTTCTAAGGACACAACTCTTGCAAGAAATGCAAGGAAACATCTAGGCTTCCCAGATGTTTAATCTCTTAAAGACTTGTGGTTTTCCTTTAAGAAGATGCCACAAAGGGGGGAAGCCCTTGTCTTGAGTCTAAAGAAAAACCACACATTCCACTGGCCTGTGGGGAAGTGTGTGGTTTGTGGGGGTGAAGTGAAGTCTGTCTTTAGAGGAAGTCTGTTCCAACTATTCACTACATCAAGGACTAAGTATGTCCGCAGAGACATCTGTACAACATATGTCATGTCATAAGTCAGGAATCAGCTGATACAAGTGCAAATTTCTCTATCAGAAATAAAAGTCTATTTTATTTTGTTTTGTTTCAAAGGTCTATATTGTAGGTTTGGAGACTATTTTTTTTATCTCTGGCAATCGGTTTTGTTTATTTTTTTACTTTATTCTTCACATAATAGTACCATAGCATGTCCAAGACAAAAGGTACAACAATGGAAGTTCTGCTGCAGTACCAGGGAAAGCTGCTGGGGGGTCCAAAATTGAGACCTAAGTCTTCCTAAGACTTATCCATATACGGATTATACCAAATATTATCACAATCCATCTATAGTCTAAAGTATGCTGACTGGAAATATCTTGAAACACACACAGACATACAGAGAAAACAATACCTCCATTTTCATGAAGGTAATGACAGGTCAAGCTATTGTAATGCTTGCAAGTATGCTATAATCCTCTACTCCTTCTTATACTGCAGCTGTCAATGCTCACAGTACATTGCCCCCCTCCCCTCAGGGTAGACTGTTCACTAGTGTATACATCATTATATGGATAGGGTTTGGTGTCTTTAATCACACAAGATGTCTTTGATACAGTCTTACAACTTAATACAAGGTTTGGGCTGTCTTGTGGGCTTAGGATTATAGATTCCAGAGTATGGATTCCAGACAGAAGCATGGTTCTTTTAGCCCTAGGTGAATTGTTTTATCAAGGGCACAAGTCCTGACAGTGTTAAACCTTAAGTATGCGCTAAGATGCTTACATTACACACTCTCTCTCTACCGCTCACTTGTAAGTTTGTATTTAAATCTATGCGTCTAAGGCTTTAACAGTTGAAGTCTCGAAAGCAAGCTTTGTTATATCACAGTGTGTACAGATGTGTTCAGACATGAGTTAATCCTTGGGTTGAAACACAGATGTTGGTTGAACATATATCACTTCACACGATCCAGGGTTTAGTTGCCTGGAGGCAGCTTAACTCCTATGCCACAGTCCCATTTGGAAATAGAGGCCCTTTCAGGTAGTTAACGGGCTCTTTCTCTTGGTAGTTTATGGGCTTTACTTTCAGGCGTGATGCCTACACTGCCTCATGGGGCACCCTGTGGCTACCAGGCTATTTTAGGGCACGGCAAGGCCTCTAGATTTTCCTTAACTTGCAGTTAAAATCAGCCCAGGACCAGGCAGCAAATAGATCCCATGACCTAGCTATGAAAACACGAAAGGTTCCAACATGGAGGTCCCAGGATGGTTCCTTGTTGAACCCCTTGATGTTTAACTCTGACTTGAGCTTCAACCTTTCCTTCTACTACTACACTAGATGAATCCTGACACTGTGACAGTGCCAGTCTGTGAGAACTTACCCAGGCCAAGTTTTACATGTAGAATCACACTCTCGCACAGCTGCACCTGCTTAGTAGCAATGTGGCACCAGCAGCTTGAACACTGCTGTTCTATCTCACTAATATAGATAAGCAATACTTTTGCAGCATCAGTTTTAACATGCCTGGACATACTTTGCTGCTGGCTACAAGTGAACTCTTGTACATATTTCATTACTGTTTGTGTGTTTGTGGACAGTGTAACTCAAAAAGCTTTTGACGGATTCCTATGACATTTGGCAGGTGGGTTGGGGCGTCTTGGTTGGGGGTTGAATTGGGGCTGTACCCATCTTTCAGAAGGGATGTAAAATGGGGATCCTGTATCTGAGATGCCTCGAGTATATGTAAAGAGGGAGGGCTAGAAACCCTTCCCTGTAAAAAATATACCCTGCTACAGAAACAGCAAGGAAGCTTAGTGCCACTAGGTACTACAAGGGTCTGAACAAGAAATCCTTGATAGACCACATGCCTAGGGCTTCTATCTTAGTTGTACAGATAAGCATGACACTGCTAATCTCTGAGAATGCCGCACACATATATCAGGTGATGTACACCTGTTCTTGCCTATCTCCTGACCTCAGGTCTCTTGCCTTGAGGCCAAGTCACCAGTCTTCCCTGGACTCTAGTGGTATATCACACCTTTGTTGTGACAGTATTAATCCCTGAAAATCTGGTGATAAAAGCTCTTACATCAGTCATTACTTGGACACCTTATGCTAGTATACAAATTAAAGGAAAGCGTATAAGAGTACACGATGAATTCTATTGTGCAACTTAATTGAAATTCTTTTCACACCATAAAGCCCATCTCCATTTTTACAGCCCTTGGGCCACACAGTTGTACAAGCTCTATAGCAGGGGGCTGGTCTACTGATAGCACTGTTTTTAACTACCATACTCTTTCCCAAATACTGAGTGCTAAGCAGTGAAAGCAGTATAGTATATACGTTTTGTATAAGTCTTTCTCATGAACAAACTAGGGTTTGAACCTATGTCCGGCTTGTCGTATACAAAGTGAACACAAAATCACAGAATCTGCCTATCTTCAGTTCACTGTGGTTCATCCCACCCTTTGCAAACTTTAGCCTGATTTACATTTAAACTTGAGTTACCGTAGACATATTCCAAGGTAAAACGTATACCCGTTATTTCCCATAGCCCATTTGAACCATTAAAAGTGACAGAGTCATACATAAGGATTTATGTAAAAGACTAATACCTAAGCTTCCAGTATATCACAGTGTCCTAGCCCTTTGCGGGGAGGATTTTCTTCACCTGTGATGTACGACTTAGCATGCTGTTCTTTTGAGTCGTCCTTTCATTCATGTTAAGGAGGAAAAAGTACTGTAGGATCTGCGAAACTTCAGGCACAAAATGTAACTGAAAGGTAATTTGCAGTAATGATTTTGCACCAACAATACCAGTGGAATAGCCCCCTGTTGTATTGCTTGTACAATGGTATGGCCCAAGGGCTATAGAAGTTGGGATGGGCACTGCCCTATATACCTTCGGATTTGAACAAACTAACAGGTATCTCTTGGTGATAATACCATTGGAACTCTATTGTTTCATCCATTCTTGTGTACATTTTTTTCCGTATATCTCGGTGTAAAAGGAAGAGAATTTATAGCCTATGCAAGAACCATACCATCAACTTGCAGAGGTATAAGAAAGGCAACAAGGGACTGGGGTCGAATCCTATTACAGGGATTCGCACTTTTGCTAGTTGCATTATTACCCTAACCTCTGTGCTGTGTGGGAATTGGGACGTTAATGAACTGACCAGATCCGATTTAGGAAAGGAACCTTACAAGGACATACAGGGACACAAGGGTAGAAGTCATAGAGTTAGGGAGAAAAGTTAGGCATTTGAGTTAGGCAACTGGGAAGAATTGTTCTGTGGAAAGTCTGGTCTAACCTCAGACTGAGGATTGAGTATAGCAGTTTTCTGAAGCAATAGCTCATCCCAGTGTAGCAGACCAGAATCTACCCCTCTGCATAATTGACACCCGGGTATGTTTTGGCCAGGGGTATGTTTTGGCTGCTACACTCATAAGTCTAAGTATTCAGTGTTTAAAAATGGCTTACACGAGTTTCTAGGAAATCTGACAGACTTAGTAGAGAATTGAAGACAAATTAGAAATTTGTCTTTAAGTAGTTGTTCAATGGTATTCCTGTCTTAGGGGTTTTCTAGGGCTTGTCTGGAATGCGTTAATTGTTTTCTTAGTGTAATCCCTTGTCTGCATCTTAGGGGGATTAGAATTCCTGTAAATTAACAGTAAATTGGTCGTGATTGTAATCTAACAGAAAAGGAGTTAAGTGGAAGGAAAAGAGAACACCTATAATTGTTTCAATCATAGAATACCAAAAACTTTTCAGTTATTAGATCATGGATATTCTTAGGAAATTTATGTCACATACACTCTTTGAATTTGTCTTCTTCTTGTCTAAGTTCTATCTGTAAAGTGTGTTAATTTCTTGCAATGTCTTATGTGAAGAAAGTATAAAAAGACAAGATATGTTAGAAAAGTTGAAAGTGAAAAATGAACTGCTCTAAGAGTTTAAAGTTACCCAAAAGGAGGAGGAGCTCTCAGTGTGAGTTGAAAAATACAGGTTGTTTTTGAAGCCCCAGAAAACAAACACACTGTCTTTGTGATTTGTAGTTATACCTTCGTTGTCAGTGGTGGGCTACTTGCCCGGACCAGGTCCACTCTCTCTCTCTTAGTAGTTATACCAAAGTAGCCAATTTCACACCAAGCAACTATTCTAGACATACTTTTGGTTTAATCCAGTCATAAGTAGTAAGGATTCTAATCTTTTCCTAAGACAGTCTTGTATTTTTTACTCTAGACTGTTTAGAATTCTAGCCCATAGTTCAATACAGGTCAGATACTGGTATGTAGGTGGTTGACCCAGTTTATGTTAGGCTGAAAAAGAAGAAGACCCTGGATCGCATTTAAGGGTGTAAGTCGGTTCTTGAGAAAGTATGGTATTTCCCCTGTATGGAAAAGATGAGCAAGGATGAATAGATAATTTGGGTCTGTTGTCTTTAATCTTTGCCTTTATCTTACTACTGTAAATACCTTTAATTTTGCGTTGATATGATTTTGCAGTAAAGAGAAAATGTGATAGAGTGCTTAAGTCATGTACTGTACATTAACAGAAACTTTATGGTTTGCCTTTATGGTTTTCAGATCATAGCATAGCCGTCACTGTGAAAACAATGAACGCAAAGCAGCTGCAAAAATTTCACAAACTACAGTATACCATGTAGTTTTGTCTAGAAATATCAGTATATTCATAGGGAAAGTAGTTAAACCTTGGTTAGTTGTAACTTAAGCTAGGGAAGGTGAAGAAATTTGCACAAGTTTACTAAGATGTTTTTTCAACAACGGCATTCCTGTAATGTTCTAGACTTGCTTGGAATATATATTATCGGCTTAAAAGACAAGGATGACAACATTCCTCAAGGCCTCTTCCATCTGTTCTGAGTGAACGGGAACTGGAGAGGTTTATTTTTCAGAGTCAGTAGCGAGACTGATGCTCCCCATTACTGTCACTAGCGAGAGGGATCTGTGTGACTTGATGTGTTTTACAGAAACATGAAGGTACATTGTGAAACTGCTGTAGGAAGGTTTAGTACAACTACAAGTGAAATATTTACTTTCACAGAAGCTTTTATTTTGAGGCAAAAGGGGCTTTTACTGTGTTATTTTTGTTCGAGGTTGAAACTTTGCTGTAGAAAAGGAGACGTGGTACATTAGAGATGTATTCACGGTGCCGTAAAATCAAATCGGGTTGGAGAGTTCACCGATAAAGATGCAAAATAAACCATCGCTAAGGTTGCAAGATGCTTAATAACTTCATTAGTTTTACAGAAACAAGATCGTTCAACTTAGAACTGCTGTTAAAATGAGGTTTAATGGAACATAACAAGGAAAACTGTAAGGAATATTAGCTTTAGTATGTAACAAAGGAATAAAAGCTTTGTACACACTTCAGGGACAAACCATTGTCAGCAAGGGAAGGTAGGAGTTTGATAGAAATACATTTTCTGTAGAACATCAGAGCAAACCAACACACCCTTTCTTGTCAATTAATGAACCCTCCTTAGGTCTTGAATATGTAGCATATCTAAGAGGAAGTTCCCATGTCAATCATGCCTATAGGGTCCCTCCTTAATGGTGCAATCTGTTCAATATGACCCCAGGAATGTGGAGCTGTCAACAGCAGACAGGGGGAGGAGATGGTAAAGATAAGGGGGAGGGGGGTAGACTGACTGGGACTGGGGTCAGGGGTCTAGCCCTCTGGGTCGTGTCTCCTGGGGGGTCTCCTGGGGTGGGGGTGTGAGGGGGGTGCCTCCTAGAGGAGGTCACATTTTCTTGAATATCTAGAGGGATTGATATATTGGTCTTCTGTTCAGCTCTACATTCATATTGTTCATTGTATTATTCTTGTTTTGCTACCTTTTGGTAGTTTAAATCCGTCTTAGGTACTGTTTTTTATGGGTTTGTGTGTTCGCACCTATAACTGAAGACTCTTCTGATGGATTTGTTAAAATTTTTGGCAGATGGGTAGTTATTGACATCCCAATGAAACAGGGCGATTTTTGTCCCCCCCCCCCCCTTCTAGTAGTATACTCAAGTACTGCAGCATGACAGATGGAGACCAACAGTACTGTATTGTAGTGTTGTGTCGTAAGTTCTAACCAAGAGTTCTGTTTTTTTCTCACAGATTTTCTGGCGGAGGGTACCACCTATCCCCCAATGTGAATGACATGGTGACGGTGTTCTGTCCGCACTACGAAGTAGGGTCTACAGATCTGGTGGAATACAACGTTCTATATGAGGTAATTTGTTAGGAAAAATATCAAGAATTGATAGAATTCAAGTAAATCTTAGTGTACCATAATTGAAATATTTTTTTTTACATCATCTTCTAACTCACTGTATTAAAATGCCTTTATTTTAGTAGTAATTTAATTTGCACTGAAAGGAAATGGAGTGTTCGTGTTTTTTTGGTTTGCGGTAGCACTATATTTACATTTTGTATAGTTGCTGCAAAACAGCAAGCATAAAAAGTTCTTAAAACCACTGTAAAAATTTCAAGACTTACAGTAACTAAGTGATTGTCTACAAGGGATCTTTCAAACTGAAGACCTGTCTGTAATTTGTCAGATAATTGTGACAGTTTATTGATTACAAAAGTTAATGATGAGTTATCTAACTAAACTTATTGTGTTATTGACCCAGGTTGATGAGGATGGCTATAACCGCTGTGACGCAGAAAGAGGACGTCCACTGTTGAGATGTGACCGGCCGTACCGCAGCTATCCGCTCAGTCTGACCATCTACTTCCAGGAGTTCAGCCCGTCACCGTACGGACTGGAGTTCGATCGAGGCAGAGATTACTACTATATCTGTAAGTCTGCTTATGGTTCTTTCTTCTAGGGTCTTAAAAGCCTGGTCACGTCTTGTAACATGTCTAAAGAGCTTCGTACAATGGCAAACTAGGGCTGTGTATCTAAAACCTGTACTTTTATCTGTACCAGCCTATCAAATTTTTATGGTACAGGTCCGGACCTTAAATTTGGTGTACCTGTACTTGTGTACGTACAAATTAAATCACTAGACACAAGACACCAGACACTAGCAGATATTAAGGAATAAGGGTAGTACAATTGTGCTAACCTTGCAGTTAAGAATTAGAATAAATTTGTAAAAAAAAATATTTTACACCCAAAAATGTAAATCCTCAGACAAAAATGGCATTTTAGCACTAAAACAGACAGACTAAAACAGCTCTCTTTGTGTTGGTTTTATGTCCACATTTTCACAAACCAAATACTCCCAAACATTTCCCCTCTTACAATATCTTGAAATATGAGTTTATGACAATATGGGGATGTTTTACTGATAGATTTGCTAACACCATCTGAGATCTTCTTCATATCTAACACCATCTATTCATTCGGTTCTTTGAAACTTGACCGTTTGAATGATAGCCTTATTTCTCTACCTGACAACTTTCTGATGGAACCAAGATTTGCGATTGTAGGAATCTTTTGCTGCCTTGAGCCGCAACGTCTTTGATTCTGGAATACTCACCATAAGTTTGAAAAATAAGGCAAAGGTCTAAAACAGTGAAGACAGTGACGAATTCTTGATTTGCGATTGTAGAAAGCCTTTGCTGCCTTGAGCACTAGCGTCGTCGTTGATTCTGGAACAATGTAATGTGGAAAAATAGGGTGAAAGTCTGTATCAGGGAAGACAATGACAGATTCTCAATTTGCGATTGTGGAAATCCTTTGCTGCCTCGAGCAGCTGCATCTTTGTTTCGGGGAAACAGACGGTGAAGGCAATGAACAGTTAAGACAATGAACAATTCTCGATTTGCGATTGTATAAAGCCTTTGCTGCCTTGAGCAGTAGCGTTGTCATTGATTCTGGGACAAGACAGTGTTGAAAAATAGGCTGAAGGTCTGTATCAGTGAAGACAATGACAGATTCTTCTAGATTTGCGATCATAGAAATCCTTAGCTTTGATTCTTGAGCCACAGTCTTCAAATCTGGGACAGTATTTTGTTGAAAAAATAGGGTGAGGGTCTATAGCAGAGAAGACCATGATGGATTGTCAATTTGTGTGTATAAAAATCTGTCGCTACTGTAAGCCGCAGTGTGTTCAAACTGGAATGCTTCCCAAATGGTGGGAAAGAAGAGCAATTGTCTATAACTAAGAAGCCATTGACGAATTCTAGATCTGCAATCATTGTAGAAATCCTTTGCTGCCTTGCGCTTCTGTATCTTCATTTCTGGAAAGCTCCAACGTTGGAAAAGTAGAACGAGAGTCTGTAAGGGAGAAGACCATGATGAATGCTAGCTCTCTGTAGGCTTCAGATCTGTCAGTTCCTCTAAATCTTTAACACATTGCCTGTCTGTAGAGGCGTAAGGATAACATCAGTCTGATAATTCACTGGGACTGAAGAGGAAAGACATATGGGGGGGGGGGGCTTTTAAGTTTAACTAGTATCAATTCTATGGCCCACACCTCTTTTGTATTCATATCTCACTTTCTATGCCAAGGAGAAGGAATATACAATCTGGGTAAAATAGCCCAAGCTCCCGAATACATGTACATCATTACAGTGCAATCAGTTTGCAATCATTAAGTGAAGAAAAGAGATTGAATATGCATTCCCAAGGTACCCTTATACCAAATTTAGGTCATATGATATGGTTTCAACATTACTGTACAGGACCCAAAAAGTACATTTTTTTATGGAAATAGCCAAAAAGAAATGGATTCAATTTATTTGAACATTCTAGGCCAGCAGTAGATATAAATTAAAAAGTAATTATTTTTAGGCATTTTTTGTGTCAGGCTTTTCATTCTGTCCTGTTGTCCGCTGGGCAAAGAGGACAAAAATTGAAAGCCGGACTAAAATGCCTAAAAACATGTTAAAAATCAGCGGGAGCCAAACCTCTGCTTGGAGAGTACTAAAAGCCTGATAGATTCTGCCTGTGTTGCAAAGACAGGATTAACTAGGATTAAAATGGATTAAGGCATGTTTTGGATGACACCATATCATGTTGCAGAATCTTTCCCTTAAAACCTTATATTCTAACTAAAAGGCTTTTACCTCTTGCAAAAGTTTTCCTTCTCCATTTGGACAAAGTGTTTTTTATGTGATCACCCTCAGTTCTGTGGAACACAAAAGGAGTGGAGTTAGAAGTGAGCGATAAACCCAAGGTTATCAAGTCAATTACTGTAAACCTCTGGGTGGCACCAGACAGGCTATGTCCACAGGGATTTCATGTTGATGGACAAATAACTGGACCTTGGGTGTTGGGCACCAATGGTATGTTGGTAAAGTGTTTGGCCCAGAACCCAGAGGCCCTGGGTTCAAATCCCCTCACATGCTCCAATGATTTGCCCTTTGGAAAGCTCTTAAGAATTGCATCACTTCACTCAGGTAAAAACGAATGCTTAGCTTCAGCCAGGGATGTCCCTTGGACAGGTTCCCTGTTTGAGGACACACCTCAAGAAAATGTCTGTGATGGTTTTATGATCACATATTTTATAGAGACCTCTTCAACAGGAACGTAATAAAACCACTACAAACATTTCCCCATTTACAGTTAAATCCAGCATTGCAGTTATAACTGGGAACTTAAAACTGCTGCAAACATTTTCCCCATTACATTACCCATTGTTATACAGCAGACCCTGTGCTATAGCTGCTAATTGGTGTCGAACCCCTGCCTTTCATCAGGACAGATAAGAATCTGTGATAACAAGAAGTTTTCCTTGCAAGCCTCCAGCTAAAAATCTCCCATAGAGAATATGGAATACCAGCACTGGAACTTATCATGTCTTGAGTTGAGTTGAATGTGCAGTCTAACTCTAACCTGAACAAGTGACCACCTGGCCACTTCTTTTGTGGTCGCATTAACACAAATATTAGGAATCCTGTCTATAGTGGCCACTATAGAACAAATTTTGTTAGTCACCTGAGTGGTTGTCTTGGACAGTTTTGGCTGTAAATGAAGTTTTCTTGTCTAGACTTGAACATAACCCTGTTGCCTTTGTGCCTAATGATGATATGTTCTTCTCTCATCAGCCACATCGACAGGGGAGTATGGGGGCCTGAATGCCACAGTTGGAGGAAACTGTGTGAATGGCATGAAGATGAAGCTGTCCATCTGCTGTAAAAGTAGTAAGTATACATCATCTTGTCCACCCCTGTACTGAAGTGTACTAGTCCGAATGTTGAAATGCTGGCCAGAACAATTTCATAGTTTATTGGTATTTATGCATATTATTTGTGTTAATTACATAGTCATTAGAATTTATTGTTAAGATAGATAATGTATTGCATTTCAGAAGGAAAATGTTGCCAGAAAAGCAGAAGATCAGTAGATGACGATACAATTTCTGTCAGACATTTGCATAGAAAATTGCAATGGCAACTGTAGTACAAACAGTGATCACTGTGGGGCGCTGTTGAGCTACTTTGTGGCCTTTACAATGCCAGGTGTCTTGACAGTTTGGTAGTCATTGCCAAGGTAGTGGACAGCTAAAAAGTGCCACACATATGACCATTTCTTTGGCTACCAAATTGCAGTGACACCTGTGGTACCAACAGTGATCACTGGGGTGCTGTTGTACTATTCTGTGGCCTTTACAATGCCAAGTGTCTTGACAGTTGTGCATAGCTCAAAAAGTACAACTTTGGGTACCAAATTCTGGTAGCAAGCACCTCAGTCCCAGTGCCTGTAGTACCAACAGTGGTCACTATGTGGCGCTGTTGTGCTACTGTGTAAGATAGTAGATAAACCAAGAAGTCCAACATGTATGATGGTTTCTTTCCTCCTGCTCTTTCAGACACTTCCGACACCTCTGTGGCTAACACGTTACACCTGGGTGTTTCTTGGTTCTGTGGCTTGTCTGTCGCTGCACTCTTCTTTAACATGGCATCTCTCTCTCCCCCCTCACTTTCAGCCACAGAAACACCCAATGTAGTGGAGGAACAAACCCAGAGAAGATCGCCCCCCCACATACCCAGTAATCGCATCCCAGGTAAGGCACCACTACACACTCTTTCCTTTGGGTTATTCCATCTTCAAATCACAATAATAGGGGACGCTTTCAAAACTTTCAACTCAAATAACTACTCTATGTTCGCAGTCACTGCACGCAATTTCTCTAATAGGAAGTTCTACTTTACATCTTAGGATTTTCGCTGCATGCCATATTTCGTATTCCTCTTATTTTTCATCTTCTTTAAGTTTTAAACTATTAGAGAATTAGTATGTCAATTCAGTGTAGAAAGTATTGTGAAAAATAGACATGTGACCAAAAAACACTTTGTCGTTAATATGTATGAAACTCTTCACTGAAGCCCCTGTTCAAATACAATACAAATCCATGTTGTACATCATAGTAACTTCTGATCAATTAGAGCCTATCATAAGAGGCACTAAAACAAGACCTTGTAGAAATACGCTGAATTTTGATCTTAAGAATTCTTCTCCGCCAAAAAGTCACAAGGGTCCTCTTGTGACCGTTAAAAAGACAATAATTGGAGGGTCTATCAGGTCTATGATAGAAACCTCACTTTTGACACCCCTTTTTTTCTGTATCCATCCATGAGACCCGACAACTCCAATCCGTCCTTACGCCATCTAAAATCTTAGACCCTACCTGTTCCTTCAAAAAGTCTCCAGATTTAGTGAAAATATTCAAGGATTTTGAGTCCTTAACTGTGCAACGCAATTGTGTCCTGTAGCTACGGCATAGATTTCTAGGACTACAACATAATGGCTACAACTTCCAATGCTGTTGGTCATGTCGCACCAGCTTTTATTCCCTTTTTTTACGGCCGGCTTTTCAACATCTTCCGCCAACGGTGTGGCTCTTGCCACCGTAAACTGGCTCTCTTTACTCCGGGTGTCAATAAACAGGTCGTAATCCGCGATACGCCGGTTAAAGTGCCTGGAGAGATCGCCGGAGCGATCCCGCCACGCTGTCGTTTTCTAGATCAATAGAGTAACATTCGCCCCCGGGCACAACCGCAAATAAGGAAGTTCATTTTCCTGTGCTTGATGATAAGAAAGCTGTGAGTCAGGCAGAAATAGTATCACGAACTTCTCAGAAATGTTACGAGGGAGTTAGAGCTATTCATGTTTGTGTAAAGGAAAAAGATACAATCTTTATTTTCAGTTGAGTTATGAAGTTCATGCAGCCCTGAGGCTAAAAGGAGAGCACAGAATTTATTCTTTATTTGAAAAATAAACATGAAGGATGTCCCTGTGGCTCAACTGGTAGCAGTTTCACAGTCGAGCTCCTGGTTCCAATTAGTAACTGTAAAACCTCAGTTCAAGTCTTTGAAAGGCATTTTAGTTGGGGCTGCAGCATCTTTCAAAAGGAACATGAAATGGGGGTTTTGTGTTTGGGGTTTTGAGGTGCCTTAAGCATATTAAAGGGAAGGGCCAACATTGACTTTGACTTTGACTTTAACAACCCCTCCCTGTAAGATACATTTGTATACCCTTCCACTGAAACTGAGCAATGAAACTTGACAAAGTATTTTTTATAACCGTTACTTTACTACAGAGTTTGTTGGGAAAGAAAAGAGTAAAAAGCTACAGGTTAGCAATTGTAATTGGCAGGGGATTGACCCTCGGAGTCTCCCGCTGATGAAATATATGCATAGAAAGGACCCTAGAAACAATGATAAGTCAGTTTGTAGTGACACTGTGAGTACTGCCTTGGGCTAAGATGTCCATTGCATACAAAGTGCCTTGTGTTCTTAAAGATCAATGAAATATACCAAAGTCTCCAGTATAAGAGAGTACAGAGCACTTGCTTTGTATTCTGTAGGTAGTTGATTGGATGCCCTGACCGAGTTTACGGTAATTTGAAAGCGGTACACTCAAAGAGTTGTTTCCAGGACTTGTCCCTAGTCCCAAAATGGAAACACGCTTGTTGATGTGAAAAAAATTTCATCTATTCCAAAAGTTGGAACTTTATGGCATGAAATTGTATTTTCAAAGCTGGGGACAGCCATCTACACACTGCACTCAGCACTTATGGAATATGGTTCTCTTTATGAGGGTCTGCATGGAGTCATCTGACAACGCTTTAAACAGATTTCATAAGAATCCCCAATGTAATATCATGCTAAAATTTGTCTTGCTACAAATAACGGAATAAGAGGGCTTTCCATACGAATTACCGTACAGAAAATCAAAATTAGGTGCCTTATAATGTTTTACAGGAAAGAGGTAAACAGGGCCTGCGACGTGTTTATATGACATATGATGTGGATAGGCCTTTTAGAATCGATATGGTAAATGTCCATCCTACAAGACCGTCTATTCTAACACGAATTCTCCTCACACAGATGCTGATTGGTCAGAAAGCAGCGACACAAACAACGAAATAAGCAAAGAAACGGCCTTCCCCAGACCGGACTACGACTTCAGCAGAACGAGCAGCGCCCCGTCGTGGCTAACGGGGAGAGCGGCATCGTTAACCGCGTCCATATTCACAGTCGCACTAGCGTGGGCTCTAACTAGACTATAGCCCGGCCTCTGGCTGGGAGATGAATTTACGACAGAGTCAATTATAGATGGAGTAGGGATAGGAATGACCAGGGAGCACTGCAAGGGGAAATAAATTATGGGTCAGCTTTGAGTGTGTTTTGACAGTAAAAACCCTCCACAATAAAGCGATAACATCAGGGTGCCAGGAAAATGGTAGGGTTAGGTCAAAACTGTACTGGGGTGGGGGGGCTGATAGTCTTTTTAACCTTCTTCTTACTCCATTTACCCATAGCCTTGCAAATTTGGTACAAAAATGTTACCTTTGCATGAGGAAGGTTAAAATTATAGGAAAATCAATTGGAAGGGGAAAAAGGCAAAGAAATAAATCAAAAACTTTGGCAGATTTGAGTAAATGAATAACTTATTGTTACCCAATGGGGATGTAGTGCTACCCGAACAGTGGACCCTGGTCATTGAAAGTAGGAGGGTATACGAGGGCTTTTTTGGTACTTCAGAGTAGATAAATACATATAATGTTTTCTCGATATAAGCTATTCCTTTCTATTTAAGCAACCTCCTTGATTTAAGGAAGAAAATTGATATGTTTTGGATCTGGTGTTAATTTTTTTGACATCAGTGAATGCATACCGAAAAACCCCTAAATGCCCTCATGTAGACATTCCCAGTGTGCAGTGATCTTGTAAATAGCCTGTAAATTGTTGTTTCAATGGTTTGTATATTGGTTGTAAGTATAAAGTGCAGAGAGAGCTCTATATTCCCACCATTTTTTGGGGTGAAAATTTGAATGAAGTAGTTTTAGAGAATGGACAAGAACTGTGGTTTACATGTAATACTATGTAGATGTATAGAAGAGAAGTTAAAAGTATGGAGATGATTTGAAAGAGATTTGCATAATTTGAACTGAGAGCCTATTTGCAAAGGATCAAGGGAAGGTCTCAAACAGAATCTCATTGGTTGAAAGTCATGTGACACATGCAATGCTTGGTGATGTTTCTAGGGAAAGACAATTGTATTTTGCATGTTACAAAGATTATAAAATATCAACGTTGTAGTCGCATATTGTATTTCACAATTGTTTTGAGTTTTGAGAATTTACTTTTTTGTCATTTCTGGCTTTAAAGATGGACCAAAGAACCTACCAAAGCAGTTTTCAAACATGGTATCTACTTCACAACCCTAAGACCACATAACATCATGTTATTTTCTCAAACTGAAGAAAAAAAGAGCAATGAAGCCTTTTGCTTGTTTATATCATCTGCTCATATGAATATCTTTGTACGTTTCAACAAATCAATGTCCAGGCAGTCCCGATTATGGTATTGGGCAGTTGATTCTTGATAGAAAGGAAAATATTACTGATGTTTGAAATAGTGCCAAGATGCGATGCATAGAAGAATTACAGTGCAAGTTTGTCCGGAGACTAGGAGAAGGGGGAATTCTCAACAAATTCAAGTCAACAATTTCTTAAATCATGTTTGAAAATATGGTAAAGTTATTTTGGTTGTAAAATACCTACATTTGTATTTGAAGTTGGTGTTGTCAGATCTTTTGTTTCACTAAGTTGACTGATATAATAGTGCGTATAGTGTGCTACAGTCAAACCTGCTCAAGAAGACCACTCAGGGAACGGATAAAACCTGGTCTATGTGGACAGGTGGTCACTAGAGACGCCTGTGTTGATGGGTAAAATTATGTAAGGGACCACCAAAATTGGTCACATTGGCTAGGTGGTAACTAATTTAGAGGTGGTCACTTGTGCAGGTTTGACTGTACAATTTGGTGTTACTTAAAAAAAGTTGAATCAGTGAAATTTGTTGTTTTCTAGACATTTTCTTCCTGTTGCAACAATTACCGCATTTCGCCTGCAATAGTGAAAAAAGTCGTTGTGGTTGGTTCAAGCTGTCTGTACAATTGTCTTTATACAATATATTATACACTGACTTTCATATCATGTAATGTATTAGATTTCAATTAGTAGTTCCTCATTTATAATGATGATAAAACAAAAGAAGTGGGAATTCAACTGCAAAATACATGAATACAGAAGTACAGTACAATGCCCCTCTGTATAGACTGAATGACAATATAAATAGATCCAATGCTTCATAGATTGCAATGATGCTATAAATCTTGATACAAGCGAATATTTGCAAGTCCGAAATTGTCGTGTACATGTATATGATCGTTGTCTGTGACAACAAGTAGAGGTAGATATTTCCGCAATGTTTGTAAAGTATTTCTATCAAATATGTATTTCTGTCTGCAAATATGGTCGATTTGTTGTATCTTCAGTTGCAAAATATGTGAAAATTATAAATGATGCCATATAAAAGGAAAACGTTTTGTGTTTTTG
Source organism: Branchiostoma floridae (assembly GCF_000003815.2). Taxonomy (NCBI): domain Eukaryota; kingdom Metazoa; phylum Chordata; class Leptocardii; order Amphioxiformes; family Branchiostomatidae; genus Branchiostoma; species Branchiostoma floridae. The sequence continues at coordinate 9,681,619 of NC_049981.1, forward strand.
GTTTTTGTTGTGTGTTTTCTTGCATTGTATATGAGAGAAATTTTTTACCGTATGTTTTTGGTGCTGGTGCCAGGTGCTGTGTGTATGAAGACATCATAACCCAGGAAGCTGTGGATGGATCCTTGTAGCCTCCTTCACTGGCGTCTCTAGGTCCTTGGGGAAAGTTGTTTTTTTGGGGGGGTGGATGTCGATTCCTAGGGCCGGTACAAGCCCCTCGGTATATATTCCTCTCCCGGCATTTTTCCAATCGTATTCCTGGATAAAAATGGCAAATTGATGTCCACCCCCCAAAAAACAACTTTCGCCAAGGCCCTAGAGACGCCGGTGAAGGAGGCTAGGAACCTTGTGATATTTTGATATCACAAAAGATCCAACCTCCAACTTAAACTATAGTATACCCCAACCTTCTACTTAAAGTGAGAGGTGGGGAGGGGGGCAGGAAAAAGGAAGGTCAGGTTTAATTATGGTTGCAGCAGAACTTGTTTTAATATCTCAGGTTGTGGACTTCCTATGATTGCATTTAAAGTCAGGTACATACATTCTAGCTTTTAGGATGGAGAATAACTTTTATAGGTTTGGGCCCACTTGGGGCTTTTTTGAAATACAATCTGCCATCAAAAAAGTAAAAACAACAGCATATCCAGGACAAAAGAAACAAAAACAGTTCTGCTGTAGTACCAATGTCAATCACCAGGGTGTCCAAACATGATCTTTGTCTCCCCAAGACCTGCCCACATAGCAACTACTAGTATTCTTTTAGAGTCGCTAAAGTTACGCTGACCACAAATAATCAGAAACATACACACCAAAACTATACCACAATTTTTCTTGAAGGTAAGAACATAAAATGAAATACCACACTAAGATTTAGGTACACATTTCCCTTGCCAAAGAATTATCTGTTTTGCTTCTTTATTGCCAAGCATCCTTTGACTCCCAGTATTCCCCTCACGAGTTTGATAAGTCGACCGGTAGCGTGAGGTGAAAAGCGGGCACACACATTGCCTGGGGCGGCCATGTTGTATGAAGGGGCAGTAAAGCATGTAATCTGTAGCTGGATATTTCCCATGTTGGTACACCAAGTAGATTAATCACCAGGTACCAGGTGGACAAAGAGGGAAAGGGGAAGACTCGTAATGCCTATTTCCTTCAAGTCTGCTTAGGACTGAAAAGGGAAAGGACAAACTCATAACACCTGTTTTTCTTCCAAATGAAAGTTTCATGCTATGGATTGAAGGGGAAGGCTCATAACACCTGTTTTCTTCCAAACAAAAGTTTCATTCTTTGGACTGAAAATAGGAAGGGGCAAACTCCTCTGTTTTTCATGAGAATGACAATTTCATGCTTTGGAGAAGCTGGGAACTTTTGATTCCTCTCCAAGCATCATCGGTTCTATTCTCAAAACCCTGGGCTTTGTAGAAGACATTTTTATGCCTGGGCTTTTAGTAATGTTGGTATTCATGGTTGAGGATCTAGATCATGTGTTTTATGAAATATTGACTGGAGAATGATGGTCTGCAGATTCATACACCCGGAACGTATCCCAGAAATGCCCATTCTCCCAGTTTGTGTGCGATGATTGAACGCTGCAATAGAAATATGCCTGATTTACGACGCGTTTCTATCCATTTGGAGGAATTACTAGGACATACAAATCATGTCAGATTTATAGTATATTGCAATAACGTGGAAAGCTGGGATTTATTTAGGAGTTTGCTGCACTTTGCAAAAAGGCCTGACGTGGTAATATTGGACATTTGGGTATCACTTTATGTAGGAAGTGCCCGTTATTCCAGAAGTAAACACGATTTGCGCTTACTTCTCCCAATTCCTGATGGTTTCCTTGAGATTTCAAACACTCAAAAGATTTTAGCTCAAGGCTCTTCTAGACTCTTTAAGTTTGAGGCTCCAATCTTGGTAAAGCCTTTGTCATTCAAACCTTTAAGATGCTGGAACTTACAGCTGATATATCTAGCTACCCAACAAAGAGCACTGTGACAGCCGTTCTCAACGCATGGTGCTTTCAAATTGCACCGGATGGTGGTTTCAAACTGGAATATTTTGAAAATGCCGCAATTTGAAAACCTGTCCGTCAACTTAATTGACATCCCTAGATATCCCATAAATACAACCAATATAACGTCAGGTTACTCCGCAAATAAATTTGAACTAGCAATACAAGTATATCATGCATTTGTACATAGACCAAAAAAAAGAGATGCTTTACTCTAAAATTTGCCAGATTGGTGTTCATCACTTACCCTGAAAAATTGCAACGAATAAAGAGTAGGCAACTAAAGCTGTATTGTTAGTTCACCTTTATTCGATGGTGAACCTATATCGATCCATTGTTTTTAATAACGGTATTATGGGATGTTAAGTCAACGGACTGTGGTTTCAGAATGCAATAATTTGAAAATTTGAAGAAAAAAAAAACGCTCGCAGTGTGCTAGCTATTTGAACCTTCTACAATGTCTGGTAGAGTTTGGGATATCGTGACAATCGAAATTGAGCAATTTTCTGCCAGACAAAGTCAACGTCACAGGACAGGGACCGAATAATGAAGCCAGCATGCTGATAGAATGTTTTCCCAATGGCATTTCCCACTGACCAAGGCAATTCCATCTGTTGCCAGGTATGCCCGTCATGATCCCATAATTGGCATTCGCTTCTGCACCATCGCACGTCTCGCGGCTCCTGTGAGAGCAATTTACGAGAGAAGTCAGGACCCTGGAGTCAATAGAGCTGACCCGAGCCCCCCCTGTGATCTTGTATCGAACACCTCAAATCGCTGCCGCTGAAAAACAAGCTCGAATTAGGGCGAGAAGATGGGACTTCGAGCTATACAATCAGCTGTTATTCCTATGACATCTGACATGGTCTTCCTGATGGAAGAATTAAATGATCAAGTTAGGTAATAGGGTTGAAATCTATAGATTTTGACCATGAAATAAGAATAATTTTCGAACTTGAGTTGGTCTGGCTAAGAAAGGGTGACGAGGGGAATGAAAAATGTAATGTTAGCGAGTTTGTGTTTCATTAAAACTTTGCTCAGCCTTTCCTACTATGTGCTTTGAAAGTTTCAGATTAAAAGGAACCTCGCTGAGATATAGATGTCTGTTGGAACAATGAAGTCTGCTTGAAACTTACTTCTTACTTAGAGAAACGAATGGTCCCATATATGGGTGGGTACCGGTACAGAAAATTCAGGTGTAGGTACGGTTCAGGTCCAGAGAATCAGGGCCTGAATCTAGACCTGATTGTCTGTGAAAACTTGTGAATGGACAATACTCAAAAGAATGATCCATTTCGCTACAAAGAAATCTGTTTTGTGGAGTATTCGGCTCCCAATGACGTTTATAAAATGCTGCAAGGCTAACTGCCACTGTACGATTGACTATAAAACTTATTAGAAGTGACTAAAGACTTTAACGTGAGGTGCCTTAAGATGGTATCCGCCCTAAGATGGCACAGATTTCGTTGATTATCGACAACATAGAGGTGACACGTTAGGTGTTATTACTTTGTTTCGAATTGTTGAATATTAGTCTATCAGCCATGTTTGTATACGTCGATGACTGAGGTTAGACATTCGGGTAATGAGATACGCCAAACAGTAGGCACTCAAGCATCTGGATATGATTTTAGAAACGGACAGACGTTTTCAAACTAGGGATCCATTCGAGCGGAGGGATAGAAGAGTCAAGAAAAAATGTGGGAGAATTTACTTAATTAATTATTTTTTCTAAATACCGATCATATCAATTTTGTATGATTCAGACAGGATGTGGCACAGTGCCATGCCAAAGCCAGTGTCACTGACCGATAGTAAGCGGAAGCTGTCTAAAACGTCTGGCCGTCTCCAAAGTCATATCTAGTTGATTCAATAACTATTATTGTGGTGTATCATGTTTTATTGTTAGTCTAAAGACACATTGTATTCTGTACACTCTTTCCGTATGCAAAGTAAAACGCTTACCAACAACTCTGTTTGTACTTTCAGTTTACGACAACACAATGTACCGGTTACAACTGTTGTTTGATAAAGTTCTATGATGATTTGCTCTCTCTGTGTGTTGATTCAATTCGTATTTCTGAATCAGACTAATTATGTAATTACTTACAGCTGCGTCTAACGAACAGTGGAATCTATAATCATCATAATTTATCTATTTAGGTTAGTTCTAACGGAAAAGGTGTCTTATAAGCAATATATTATACTCCATTGCTCACTGTTGTATTAAGAACAGTTGTCAAAGTAGCTTAGAGACTCTCGTTGGCGGAATACTGATTTTTAACATTTGGTTTGGTTAAAAATATATTTTATTATGAGACCACGAATAAAAATTGCAGAGAGCTACTCCAGACACAGACATGAATACATGTGGTTATGTCGTTCCATGGCTTGGAGTGACAGCCTCCCATGCTTGTCTCCCATGTTCGAGCCTTGGGCGGCGGAACTGATCTAAGCTGTTCTATGGCTTAGGAGATCACTAGTTCTCTGTCAGGGAATTTAGTGTCTCAAAAACACTAGGGCCCTTCGCGGTGCCCTCAAGGCTGGTCTGGCCACGCCAGGCTGTGCCGCAAGACGTCACGTAACACGATGTCAGAATTATACCAAATAAAGAGAACTATCGTCAAATTTACTCATTCTAAGTTCATTTACCCACAATTTACCAGACTCTTTAGGTTTAATATTAAATGGAAACTTATAGTATTAATATATCATTGTTCAATTTTCTATTCACCCGACACCCGACACCCGCCTCCCCCCTAAAAAAATTTACAGTACCTACACAAAAATTATCTTTCACTTGTGGTTTTGAATACTAAAAAGACGTTTGGGTAAATTATGTTCATATGCACCTGTAACACAGGTGAGATTAATTAAGCTGAATATATTAATTGCTATGGTAACGAATACACTGTAAAGACGATGAGACTTGGGTGTTGCTGATTTGATGTTTTAATGCACTTGTTTCAATTCAGTTCACAATATATGAGACCCGTATTCTGAACCGTCATATGTTTCTTGTAAATGAAAGAGGTTTGGACAATATCATTATACATGTATCAAATATCAGATAAATTGTCGGAATTAAATCGAAGCATTCACTTAAGAAAAGCGGTATAGTTCTTTTTACTGTTCGCACATGTACGAAGTTCAAGGATTATAATTACGCACACTTACAAGAATAGAAAACATTGGTGAAAAGAAGTATACATTTCTGAATTCGTCCCTTGTGTTCCCAATGTTTCTTCTTAGAAGCAACAACGACATGGTTCTTGTTGTCAACATCATCAAAAGCTTCCCCTGTCTGTGAAGTCCCTCGTGGTTGTGCTGGAAGAACGTTTGCAGCAACTGTAAAACACCATAAACAATTCTATGTTTAAATAATAAAAGGTAAAAAGATACGCTTTTTGCGTTTTATCATTACCTTCATCGACATAAACACCTTTTAACGTACGATATTATTCTACATAGATTTAAGAAGAAGTTGGGGGTCTGAAAAATATATATCTCTATGATCCAACACGTAAACAAAAGGGAGTTTCTGCAGTAGCTAATACATTATATTTACGAATTATTAGGAAATACGCAGGTGAAGCTGTACTCACAGACACAGATTTGGTTGTTAATACTTCATTTCCACCAGATAGATGATTGAATGACAGAAAGATACTAGAAAGGTTGGGGGACGAACAGAAAACTGAAACTCATGATCGAATCTCCCCACATAAAGTGTTGGGAGAACGGTCAGACTACGAGAACAAGGAACTATTAGAAAGTTTAAAAGCAGGAAGGCGGCATACGCGAAGACTACAGTTGCATTACGTTCCTTTTGCTACCATCTTAAAGAATCCTTTAATACCGGGTGAAAAGCTGGTTGGCGTCCCTCCGAACCCTCTATTAAACATTCCCAGCTTCTCTGCCTCGCGTCTGAAGCATCGCCACCATGTTATGTGTCACCTGTGCGGGAAGTATTGATAATAATCACCTGCGGAATTTTTCTCCACTGCTTTTAATTTCATCTCTACTATTGGGATGGCTTACCACCTTTACACCATGTTTTAGTTCCTGTGACGTATGCAAATGTGACACTGTCCAATTTTCAAATCACAGGCGAACGATGTCGATTTTTGGTGAACAAAATTTCACAAAGAAATATGGTAATAGGCTCCCGTAGCCTTTTTCAGGCCACAGGGACAGTGGGTTGCTATCCACTGTGTCTAGGGCTAATGAAAATAGATTCCAATACAGACACAGCTGAAGTCAAGTTCCCATTTCTACTCCTGCATGGGTGGAGTGAGGAAAGTCGTGTAAAAAGTGCCTTTCTCAAGGGCAAAACATCCGTTTCATGTCGGGAGATTTGAAACCAAGACCTCTAGTTCTGGGCCCAAACACCCTAACCGTTACGCAAACACGATGCCAAATCTGCTTTAGGCCAGAATTAAATAATTCATTTTTTCTCATTTCAAAGAGAAATCATGACAAAGCTGTTCCTATCCATCTTGAGAAGCTTTCTTTATGTCTCATTCACTGCAAACTCCAGCAATAGCTGCTATCTTGGCACTTTATCCAAGGACAGTCGATGTAATGTTGATGTTGTCTTCCCAACTGCTCTGCAATTCTAACAAGGATTGGTAAATATAACTTCTTTGAAGTTCAAGGTGCCAGAATTTCTGTCAACAGTAATAGTGAGCATCTGATAAGCTACTTGTGTTGTCTGACGCTGCTGTCAATCAAATGTGTTGCCATGGGTACATACCTTGAAGCATTGTGAGTAAAGCTCATTATCAGAAGCATCAGGAATTGTGCAGTTCCACTTAAGCTGTGTTTAGCATTGCCGCGGGGCTTTCCACACTGGTTGTAGACGATTCCATCTTTACAGGGTGCTGAAGTCAATTCATGATAAGTAGGAAAACAAGCTACTTCTTCAATATTGCAGTAGCATGTACTAAACAAGAGAAATATCAAATACATTAATTTTACATTTTAGCATTAGACTTTTATAGACTAGAGAAGTTGCTTACTGTTTTACCTGTCATTTTTTGTCACTTGCAACTAGCCCTTCAGCAAGAATTTGGAATAAACTTTATTTATGATATTTATCTATTAAAGTGAAGTTCCACTGCAGTACTGTAGGAAGCCACTAGGAGGCCCATTATGTTCACTTGACCTCCATTTTTCCTACCCTTACCCATGTACCAAGCTTTTTTTAGTTATGTAGTCCAGACACACAAGCACACACGCACGCATGCACGGCACCAAAAACTTCTTGGCAAAGTCAATAATCATGTCCATATTTTATATCTATTGTATAGAGTCAGTAATACAACTGACTTCAACATAGCTAGGGAATTGGCCATGTTACAATTGCTTTCATCCAAAAATATCCTTCCAGAATTATGTCCTTTCCTGTAATCACCCACTCTGTGACCGTATTTCACTTTCAAGTACACAAAAGCGTCCCAGGGAAACACACTTTCCATCTCAGAAGGCAAAGTTCAGGAATGTTATTTCCCATCAAAGAACAAGGGTCATGTATGGCCAGCTAATATGTTTGAAAATGTGTCAGTTTTATGACAGAGGCTTGGCGATGCTGTCACCATAAAAAAGAAAGAGGGATTCTATAATGGGGCTATGGGATTTTATATGCATATCAACAGAGAATCACATCTTTGGCAATTGGAAAAGCAACTTGTTATGGTAAGTATGGTAAACAAAGTTGTTTGTTTGTTTGTATTGCATATTCAAGTGGCAGATGAACACCACATTGCATTATAACCTGGTAAACACCCTTATACTGTGCTACTGAAGAGTACAAACAGCATATCCAGATTTGATTGATCCGCTAAAGGGCATGAAAAGTGTGGTATCTTTATGGGCTCAAGGTGTGGCTCTCTCCAAACATGGGATCTCCATTGAACGTCTTTTCTAAGGGACTAACCAAAGCTCACTCACTCACTCACTCACGGCCCATAACCACAGTGGTCATAGGGGCTCCATGACATCCATCAGCGGTGATCTTTGCCCATCTTGCTCTGTCCTCTGATCAGTTGTTCAGTGCTTAGGCCAGTCCAGACCTTTATGTTGTCGAGCCACGTCTTCCTTGGTCTACCTTGTTTCCTCCCTCCTGCTACTGTACCTTGTAGTATGGTCTTAGCAAGAGTGTTGTGTTGGCATATGTGGCCAAACCAGTTCAGTTTCCGACGCTTGACCGTTGACATGAGTGGTTCCTGCTTGCCACATGCTGCCTCCGCTTGCTGATGTACCAATCTGTTTGTCCTCCGTTTAACAGGGAGGAGATGCCGAGGTTTTCACCAGGTGCTAGTGTTGAAGTCCTGAAAGGCATTCTATCTCTGAAACAATAAAGACTAAGGAGCCATGGGCATTGGTGATTCAACATTTTAATGTTTTTGCTTCAAATAACAATTAACACTGAATATTGGCATCCATTCTTTTTGCCGTATATTTACATCACTCGTGACATTCCACAAGTAAACACACCAGAAAATCATCGGAAAAAAAAACTGCGCAAAACTCAGGACTTCTCAGAGCTTCAGGACTATTCCATTTACAGGAAGGGGATGACAAAAAAGTAGGAAGACAGTAAACATTTTGTACATTTCTATCATTGGAGGTTCCTTTACAATTTCAATTTCATATTTGTTTTATTTTTAAATTTCATGTTAAACAATCAACTTTGATTCCCATGTCATCGGTAATTTTATACACTGGGACACGTTAAAGGAAGTTGCCAATGATTTCTACAAAGTCAAAAACAAGCAGTATTTATACTCAACAATTTCAACTTCAAAGTAGCTTTTCAGCATAAAAAGATTTCACTGATACTCCTTTCCACATGTTACATAGTGCACAACGTCTTCTAAAAGGCCGCAACTTTTTCTAAAACTCGTTGGAAGAAAAGATTAGTTTGATATACATCTTGTAGATGTATTATAGCATGAAGAAATGACACAAACATATAAAATATAAGTTTTATCTTTTTGCTTTCTCAAGTCCTCTATCAAATCAAAGAAATCCTGTGAAATGTGAAAATACCAAACAGCACAATTATTGTATCGATGATACAACACCATACTTCATACTACAAGACTAATACATGACTAAATTAATCACAGTTCAACTTTTATTAAGAAGAACAAATACATTATATGCCTGACAAGATTAGTTACAAATATAGCACACTATTGAAATCCATTTCATCATACATAACATACACACGTCATAAGCTGCTTCAAAATCAATGTAACATTTAAAAAAAATTAAAATAGCAAAAGTAATAAGCCTACTACATTATTAGTGCACATTATTGTCTAGTATGGCACATTCAATGTTGCCTGTGATAACTTAAGGTAAGCAAGTTGATATGACATACAGATTAACCCATTAACTTTACACAAAACTTATTAACTTGTTCACCATTATTACCAAATCAATTGGCCTTTTCAAACCAACATTCGTTCAGTGCAGTTCAATGGCATATCTATAACTTACCCCAATAACATTATTTTACAATGTCATAAACGTAACAGTTATTGCAAGACTCTGCACATGATACATGTATATGTTTCTTATATTCAATAAATTCAAATATACCATAAGTCAGGGTTAGGCCATGTGGATTGGATTATATGGATGACATCTGCACATGCATCGATTTTCACCCTGTAAATCATACAAATCAGCTACAAAATGAGCATATAGATTACATTCCACAAGTAAACACACCAGAAAATCACCCCCCCCCCCAAAAAAAAACAACTGCGCAAAACTCAGGACTTCTCAGAGCTCCAGGACTATTCCATTAACAGGAAGGGGATGACAAAAAAGTAAGACGACAGTGAACATTTTGTACATTTCTATCATTGGGGGTTCCTTTACAATGTCATATTTGTTTTATTAAAAAAATTATTAATGTGAAAGTAAGCCAAACTCGAATCCAAAGAAGATGAGAAAGAACAAAAAGCGAAGAATTCATAATCTGGTATATCATACTTCGTGCCTTGAGAATTGGTAAACCTTCCTGACCATCTGGACAATTTTTTTTTTTTTTACACACACTCGCATCAGCATTGGGATTCCCAAAGAATGTCATCCATATACAATCAAGTCATCATGGCCTTAGTCTAAATCATTGACATTGTAGAAAAGAAGGCTCAAGCCCGTTATACATAGCCAACCATGGCCTCCTGACCTTCTCCAGACTGTGGTTGGGAATTAGTCATGTCATCTGTAGTTGGGAGTTGGTCAGTCAGGTTGCCTACTTGTCTTTAATCAAATTAATTTGAACCAATGAATTTCAAAATATAAAAGTTGTAAAAGTCACATTCTGCTTGGATGCGATCAGAGGAGTGCACTGCAGCTAGAATTGGATGGATTCCAGACTACTTCCAACCCAACATTGACCTTGGTTAGGCAGTGATCCGTCATGGGAAGGTATCGAATGTGTGACAGGGCTTTACCAGTATACCCCACCCCCCATCTTTGTCACATGAACACAAAAGAACCTCCCTCTCCCCTTCCTCCATATTTGTACATTACAGAAAATACATGCTGAAGCCCCTCATGGCATGACGTTGTACATAAAGACAGAACTTCTATTTTTTCTACCATTCCTTCCACTGCCCTGGATGTACATCAACACATGGTCAGTTGCCCCCCTCCCTCCTTTGAAAGGACTGTACAAAGTAATTAGTGAGTAATTAGTGTTGGGAGGAATTAGGAATGTCATTAAGTCCAAGGTCAGTCCAAGGTGATGCTCACTTCCATCGCATTTTCTAATTAACGAAGACTGCCAACAGGGATTTGAGTTGCTTGACAAAGAGGTTTTTCCCTGTTTTCTGTCTGACAAACTTGTCTTGGACAAGTTGTTCAATGTTTCTTCACCAACCCAGCCCACATTGAAGCCCCCCCTCTATATTAACACTGGTAGGTGCAGAAGTATAGCATAGTGTCCTATACACAGTCACTACAAGTTCAGCAGAATTCTAGGTACACACTACATCAAAAACTGTACAACGTTTCTTTTTCCAGATACACACACCTTGCCACTGCGTTGAGGCACAGTTATCACCCAAATTATGGTGACTATCGTATAATAGTTTCCCACAAGCCACAGATAATTTACAATTCCAATTATCATAAAAATTCATAGAGAAACAGTAATCCAACACGCGTGCATATACTTTGATGCAAGCAGTACATTTCTGTTCAGGAGACAAGGAACAACCTGAACGGTCATTTGGAGTTAAACACCAGGAATTACTGAGAATATACCCCACTTGACAACCAATTAGAATAGACTGATTTGTACTATCCTGATATATGAATGCTCTAAGTTTCCACCATTTGAATGTGAAAACTTCATAATAAGATGTTAATCATCAGCAGTAAAATGTTTTCCATATTCAAGTAAATCATCAAAACAATTACAAAGATAAGATCCTTTTGCAGTACATCACCTAAAATTGCAAATTCATGATGCCATAAATTTTTCCATTAATCATTAAGTGCCCTGATATTTGAATCTGCAGGTTTTTTTGCAAGATGTATTTTTTCGACCTCTCAAAATGAAGAACGTCAAAGTTGGTTACATATGTTGGTGCAAGATTTTGTTTCTCTTCGTATTTATATACAAGAGCTGTCAGAGAGCTGTCTGAGGTGCTGACCCACAGGCTGCTGTCCCAAGACTGTGTTTTGAACAGCATTGCAAGCATGGCTGTTCTCTGGACCAACCGACAAGCAAAGGTGTGCCAGTCACCAGTGTAGGAGCTGTCTATGCTGAAGTAGTTGTAGCTGTCCATGAACAGCTACTAGAGCTATCCATAGCCCAGGCATTGCTATTACAGCTTTCTATGATACTGAAGCAGCTATTAGATGTTCCCATTGTTTAGAGGTGCCCGCCATACTGAAACAGATACTACAGCTGCCCTCAGTACTGGGACAGCTGTTGCTATACATTGAACAGAAACAGCTATAGAGCTTTCCATGGTACAGCATTTTAGAACTGTCCATGTTTAACAGTTAATTAACAGCTGTCCATGGTATTGAAAAGGGTATTAGAGCTGCCCACAGTACTGAAACAGGTACTGCTGTACATTGCATTGTAACAGCTATTAGAGCTCTCCATGGTACTGTAACAGCCATTAGAGCTGTCCTCGGTACTGAAAATGCTATAATACAGCTTTCCACCAGCAGCTGTTGGAGATGCCTATAGTGCTGAATCAGAATTTAGAGCTGCCCACCATACTGAAACAGATATCACAACTGTCTACAGTACTGGAACAGCTGTTGCGGTACTGTAACAGCTGTTGTTGTACATTGAGCTGAAACAGCTATAGAGCTCTCCATTGTACTTAGACAGCATTCCAGAGATGTCTATGGTACCAAAGTGGCTATTACAGCTGTCTATGGTACTGAACCAGCTATTACAGCTGTCCATGGCACTGAACCAGCTTTTAGAGCTGCCAACAGTACTAAAATAGGTACTTGTACTGTAACAGCTATTGGAGATCTCCATGGTACTGAAAATGCTATAATACAGCTGTCCACTGCACTGAAGCAGCGGCTGGAGATGCCCAGTGTACTGGATCAGAATTTAGAGCTGCCCACCATACTGAAACAGATATTACAGCTGTCCACAGCACTGAAACAACTGTTTCTGTCCATTGTACTGAAACAGCTTGACAGTCACACAGTCTCTATATGCCAAAGGCCACAACACTTCCCCACACATTATACTGAAAACTTTTTCAAAAGCTCCCATGACCTTTAAGTTAGTAAGTTACGATAAAGTTGTGCAAAGAATCTCAGTTCTGTCAATATACTACAAATTGGCACATTTTCCATCTATGCTAAGACCACTGCCAGTTTTATACTTTCTTTCCAAAAGTGCAGAAAAAAATCTTTTTTTATAAGACACCACATGAAAAGCTTGATACTTCATAATCATAGCTGAATAACTTTCTACATTCAAAGCCATTTTAGTTGCCCTTTGAGGACGTTTCAGAAGCTTATATTCATTGTCTGAATAAACTATTCACATCTTTGAACTGAGCTATAAGCACAAAATAAGTTGAACACTGGTGAAAATTGCCGCTGCTGTCACGTGTAGTCTTAACCTCGTTCCAGCGCTGGCGTCGGGTGGAGGCAGAAGCTCGTTGTTAGGACTGTTGGCCTGCGTGCTGCTCCCCCCTCCGCCTGGATCAGGTGTGTCTGAAATACATTCAGAGGTATGGTGTGTCGGAATGTCCCAACTCATGTATAGGGAGGTAAGGTTAACATTTTTTTAATCATTTATTTCTTACATCGAGATGTTTCAGTAGCAGAATATGTTTTTACTGGGAGAAGTTGCCAGCCCTTCCCTTTTAATGTGCTTGTGACACCTCTCAAAATGGGACCCTCCTTTAAATTTACACACCTTCTGAAAGATGGGTGTAACCCCATCCAAGATACCATTCTAGGATAACTGTGAAGCTGCTACCAGTTGAGCTACAGGAGCATCCTCAAAGATATTACCTTAACATTACATTTTAGAAAACTACATTTCTCTTAACATCACTGAAGGCATGCATTACATAGAAAGAGCATTTGCACCTTCCACTAGTACTACATGTATTTCCAAAAAGAATTCCAAGATTATATTTTGGACTACAAAATTGCATGGAGCAGCCACATGTTAAATACGGTCGTTGTCTTCATTCATTGTGTTTTTGATTACCTTTGAATAAGAATTTTACCTATTGTAAGTATTTATCAACTCTTCTTACGTTGAAATATTTTTTCTAAGCAACTCCATAAACATAGCAAACATGTTACCCATTTTATTCCTCCCTCTCATGAATTATTTGCATTCCTATCCAAGTTGCTGGTTTCCTAGCCTTCCGCGCTGCCTTTAAAGGTTTATCAAGATTTCCGTGCCACAGGGGAAAAGGAAGTTGCGATGAAGGCATATGCCATCCTGAACTCCTCCAAGTCCTTGTTATCGAACCCTATCCCGTCAAAGATCGCTTCCGTAGCTCATCTTACAGGGAAGACGGCACTGATGGATCGGAGCATTGTCCATACGGAGGGGAGAAGACCTTATCATTGACTGGTGAGACTACCAGAGGGGGTGGACTGACAAGACAGATTCATGGATTATGAGGCTCTAGCAGCTCACCTTCCAGTAATTCATGTCTTCTGTCATGGTAGGGCTGGATGAATACAGTAGTAAGGGCACACCAAACTCATCTATTGGTTGCAGGAAAATTATGGATAGGGAGGGGGCATTTTTTTTTCTTTCTTTGTATTGCATACCTGGTAAACTGCCTCATGGTGTAACATACCAAGTTTGCACTGAAGAGTATAGTAGGACAAATCCATTTACTCTACTCATACTTTGATCGTTGTGGGGAATTCTTAAAGTGCTCAAGGTACGGCTTTCCACAAATGTTCCATAAACATTCCATTATCCAAGGGATGTCCCTAAACAAAGCTAGATACTCATTTACATTTAATCATCTCACTTAATGAAAATGAGTACCAAGATTCAGTTACGGATGTCCTCTTGCATCGGACGTAAAGCAAAAGTCATGTTTTTCAGGAGACTGACACCTCCAGCATGTTTCAGAACCCACAACACTTATCAAAACAGAAAGTTGATCAAATCTATCAGTCTGGTACTACGCAGCTTGTACCCAGTATGCATATGCCCAATGGCAATTTATCAGTTTTGATGTTTGAAATTTTTTCGAAAATACTTTGTTTCTTACTTGAGCTAATATTTTTCACAAAAGCAAAACTTTTTTCAGAAGAGCAAAACTTTGTTACCAGTCTTTCATTTCTTTGTGGTCTGAAAGTAAGAGCCTCTAGAAAATCCCATTCAATTAAAAACCAAACTATTCCTGGCTTCTTCTTCGGTAGGTAATGACCCGGCAGCCTTCCTTAGCTTAATGGTGTGAGGAAAAGCCCATCCTTCATCCGTCACCGTACCAGGCCTTCTAGCTGGGTTGTTGGAAGGGTCATCCTGACTTTGATGTGGTCGGGGACCAGACAAGACGTACGATCCTACAGTGAGCTCCGACACTCCTCACTTTGACAAAACCGCAACGTAATGAACGCTACCGTAGGCCGTCTACAACTCATGTCCCCGCAAGCAGAATTGGACAATGAATCTTGGACTAATTTGGAGGAAGTTCAAAGTGGAAGTTTCAGGGATTGCAGCTTTTGTCAAATGAAACACCAGTGACTGTACATCACTGCTGGCCTGTGGGCAGAAATGCAGCCTGAGGCCATGCAAATTGGATTAGTTCCTTCTTAGAGTTGTCGTTGGGCCTGCCAAGAGCACGGTAGAAGAACTATATTTCAAAGCCGGACCACTACTTGTATGAGCTTCATCTTTCTGTGGCCCAACGGATGCTATATTTCTATCTGTAGTAGCCATAGGATGATTCCTGTAATTCAACTGGTAGCAGCCCGGCAACGTCTGGTCCCAATTGGTTGGTAACTGCATGGGAGACCCTGGTCCAATCCTAGAATGGCACCCGTCTTTTAGAATGGATGTAAAATGGGGGTCCTGTGTTGGAGGACGTGCCTCAAGCACGTTAGAAATGATAGGATAGTAACCCTTCCTGGAAACATATACCCTGCAACTGAAAGAAAAAGGAAACTTGTAGTCCTGTATACTTCAAGGGCACTACAAGGGTTTGTTGAAACGCTTCCTTACCTTCTCTAGGTATGGAGTTTGGTGTGAGGTCCACCACGTAGTGACTGGACTCTGACGTGTTCTCCACTGGAGGAATGATGTTTGTTTGTTGATTGACTGTTGAAAAGTCAACAAAAGAATCATCAGAAGGGTAACATTTGTATTGAATAATGTTTATCTTCACATGGTCGAACCTAACAAAGTACATCAACTTCTTTGTTTATTCTTACTCAAACATCATTATATAGGACCAACCCCTTCACCTCTGTCCTGCCACTTGCTACATTCTGTAATTGACATTGCAAGGTGCCTGCTACCATTGTGGCAGCTATCTGGTACAGATCATTGACTATTTTAAACCTTTGTACTAAAGTACTAAACAAGTTGTTCTTAATCATAACCTAAAACTCTATCTTCAGGATGTGTACCTGTAATCTTGAGTCTCATGCCGTTGCGGCAGTTCCCTCCCACTTTGTTGTCCAGACCTCCCAGTTCAGATGTAGAGGTTGCTGAGAAGAGAAATATCGTTGAGTTAGAGTCTAAATTAGAGTCTGAATTAGACTACCTAATAATATGTTGTTCATGGTGGTCCTATATGTAACAGTAAGGTTCAAGTACTGTCAAACTGATCATGCTTAATGGTCTGACCTTTTGGCAAAGTGGTTAGCAGAGTTGGGTTTGTGCGGGCTCGTTTGTGAGCTAGCAGCCTGGGTTTGGCGCTGGTTTGAATGGACCCTGGAGCCAGGAGACTGTTTCTACTGGCCTCTTACAGTGGTTCCCACACCGGGAATGTAACCCGGCCTTGGTGGTGAGAATGACAAATTCTAACCACTATTGGTTTGGCGCTGGTTCGAATCCCTGGAGCCAGGAGACTGTTTTTACAGGCCTCTTACAGTGATCTCACACCGGGAATGGAACCCCGGGCCTTGGTGGTGAGAATGCCAAATTCTAACCACTATGGGTTTGCTGCAGGTTTGCTCCGGGAGCCAGGAGACTATTTCTACTCGCATCTTTACACATGTTAAAAGGAAGGGCTTAAGCAACCCAGGCTGCTACTGTAATAGCAAGGAAACTACTGTTCTATATGCCATTAGAAACAACAAGGGGCTGAACAAATGAACAAAATCATGACATGCCCCAAAAAATAATTTTTGTCAAAATTTATCAGTTCAGACTGCCTAAGAAGGTCCTTACATATGTAGTAGTAGTCCCTTCCTGGTTTGAACTCCAGACCAAAGGGGGAGGGGCTGAATTCCTGGAACAGCATGGTGAACCTGTTGTCCTGGAATGGTTTATCACATCTTAGTAACATCTTCCCCTGGGAGGCATCGCAATGGACGTAACCTTCCTCCTGTACCTGTAAACATCAACAAAAACAACAACACTTAACATGCACTTTATATGTATTTGACTGTGCAACAACTAGCAGTTATCATCAAAATTGTATACTGTAGATTTTATTTTCTGATGACCTCTCCACTTACCGCCCTCTATCTGTAATTTCCTATAGTATACTACTATAACAGACTGTTTTGTTGTCTTTTATATCATATTTGTACTTGTTGCACCATCTATTGGAGAAGCGCCTTACCTGGTACAGTGTGTTGTACTGTGGGTCCTTACCTGGTACAGTGTGTTGTACTGTGGGTCCTTACCTGGTACAGTGTGTTGTGCTGTGGGTCCTTACCAGGTACAGTGTGTTGCACTGTGGGTCCTTACCTGGTACAGTGTGTTGTACTGAGGGTCCTTACCTGGTACAGTGTGTTGTACTGTGGGTCCTTACCTGGTACAGTGTGTTGTACTGTGGGTCCTTACCTGGTACAGTGTGTTGTACTGTGGGTCCTTACCTGGTACAGTGTGTTGTACTGTGGGTCCTTACCTGGTACAGTGTGTTGTACTGTGGGTCCTTACCTGGTACAGTGTGTTGTACTGGGGGTCCATACCTGGTACAGTGTGTTGTACCAAGGAGGTTATATTCAGAAGGAGATTGGACACAATTTGCCTTCATTCAGTGATGTTCCCCTCAGGTGAGAAGTAACAACTTCACGTCGAGGTGCTAATTACCCCCGATCTGCATACGCCGGCAAGCAAGGGTCCTTTGTTTACAGTCTTTTACAAGATAACTCGCACTGGAACAGTGACTTTAAAACGGGTTTTGAGTGATTTTGAAGAAGTTCTTGAAGAATCGAAGGCACCTGACTGTCTTGCAGACAACACAGAACTAGCAATAGCGATAGCAGTAACATTTTTACTTGTAATACGTGCGGTTTAGCTAAGCTGACCTCACTGTCACAATACATGTAATTAACTGCCACTGCATTTAAACTAACGTATTGCATCTAGAAGTTCATTTTCTAAACGATAATATGTATTTTAAGACCATCAAAAATTCTTACCTTCAAGATCGTTCATACTTTTCTGCAACAATTGTCTTGCGTAGCGGAAATAAATAGACTATGGGTAGGGGGAGGGAAATCTTTATTCATCGCTACCGTCAAGTCAGAATACCGACTAGAAATTGTATGAACTATTTGATCGGAGGTTCCCAAGAAACACTTATTGTGACGTTATTTAGAAGAAACGTTATATTTAACTAAAAACAGAACACGATGATTTAATACCACTCTTGGTTCAGATACGTAAATTTTATTCCGAACTACGTGGCCTTTTCGGCAAGGCCGTATCCACTATGGCGTCGATTTAGTGGTCTTCCCTTCCTCGGTAGTTTTCTGAAAAGCACAAACATGGACTCGATAAGACTGGGAACCTATAGTTAACGTCACATAAACAAGTGAATATGATGTCGCCGCGTGTACCGGGTTGAACTACAAACGATTAGGCGTAATGATCAAAATATCAAGTACAAAATCCCATGTCGCTAGTACATATAACTTCCCACCCTGCCCATGAGTGTGATGGATCCACGGAGTCCGTACTGACACAAAAATAAAGCAAAACTCAAACGCAGATTCCAGTAAATCTAAACTGAGTCCAACGACAAACAATATTTCAATGGATCACCAAAGCATTAAACTATCCAGGAAATTCGTCAGTTTCGGTGGGAAATTTGTTAAATAATTTTTATGGAGACATTTAATACAGAACATTTTTCATATTTTCGAGCAAAAAAATCCCGTACGCATCCACAAAAATGCTTATAAACTCACCCATGTCGATCGTACAGCGGTGAAACACACATCAAAATGGCCGTCAGCGTCTTGTTCAAATGATGCCGCCTTTTGCACACGTCACCCGCGCTTCCCAAATAAGGAAATCTGCGGAAACTGCCGGCATGCCGATCTCAGCCTCGGGTGATCTTCGGCCAAGCTCGGACGCGTGACGTCACAGTCGGGCTCTTCTGATTGGCGCTCGGGTAAAAATGGCGCCAAGCCCTGAACCCAACATCCGATCAAAGCGGCACCGCCGGAGGGCGGAAACAAAAGGCCGCCACGGGAGTTAGCGGGTCTAAACAATACCGCGCAGCGGGGTATTAAGCCCGTCCAATCTCCTTCTGAATATAACCTCCTTGGTTGTACTGTGGGTCCTTACCTGGTACAGTGTGTTGTACTGTGGGTCCTTACCTGGTACAGTGTGTTGTACTGTGGGTCCTTACCTGGTACAGTGTGTTGTACTGTGGGTCCTTACCTGGTACAGTGTGTTGTACTGTGGGTCCTTACCTGGTACAGTGTGTTGTACTGTGGGTCCTTACCTGGTACAGTGTGTTGTACTGTGGGTCCTTACCTGGTACAGTGTGTTGTACTGTGGGTCCTTACCTGGTACAGTGTGTTGTACTGTGGGTCCTTACCTGGTACAGTGTGTTGTACTGAGGGTCCTTACCTGGTACAGTGTGTTGTACTGTGGGTCCTGCCTGCTCCTGTTGAAGGCCCTCGGACACACGATGTCCACCTTATCATCCAGCTCTACTGTAATGGAGTATCCCCATCCTGACAACCTGTGGACAGGTCAAGAAAAAACACTCGTCAACTTCTGTAGCAAGGAAACATAAAAATTACCAGGTCTTATAACTCCCTGATATTTAGAATTGTTATAAATTTCTTGTCCTACTCTTGTGGGCAAGTCTTGCTTACATTCATCTTCAATAATCACTGTTATTGATGTATCATTCAGCCTTTACCCTTCAGTTGCAGGGTTACAACCAAGATTTTGCATCCTACAAAACCCCTTTCAGGCCCTTTGAAAGCTACTGGTCTAAACAGTATTGAGTCTGTAAAACCAACAATCAATCTACACAGCTGTCCTAACAGTCTAGCTGGCAATCCAACTTAATTTAGCAACGCAATTCAAACCACAATGAATCAAAGTGGCACAAAATCAAAGCTTATGTTTCACCATTTGGGTGTGTGCCGACAGGACACAATTCTTAGAGCTACCACGTACATGTGTACATACGTCTTTGTGTCGGGAGCTAGTAATGTTGGAAATAGCGCGGCGGTTTGGACAGGTGTGACCTTGGCTCGACCTTGGTGCTATATGTCACTTAAGATCAACAACAACTACTTCTGAGCAAATGTCAAATCTATCCATCATTGAAAACATGCAACAAAGGGGGAATCCTTAGTTTGGACAAAGAATGCTGTTGATAATTGTAACAAACTTATTGTCATATCTGGGATGTGATACTTTCAATACAGGTGTTACAGACCAGATGATACCTTGGGATATCACCTAGGGCTCTACTGTTCAATATCAGACGGAAAGTGAGGAAATTCTTGTCCCAAGTGTCTTTCTCAAGGACACAGTGTCAGTGAATAAGGGGATTCCAACCCAATGGACCTCCTGGCTATGATACAAACATTCTACCATAAAGCTACATGACATAACTTGATCCTATACAAAAACAGCAAGGAATAGGGTCAACTAGACAAAGTGCTAAGCATATGCAAGAAAGCTATGATCATAGTATCACACAAAAATTAGAATTGCAAACTGACCGACAATTTTTCTGTAGAATCGATGTCAAAGAAAAGTTACTGTAGGAACTTGTATACACAGGAGATACTTCACTGAAGCGAGGCTGTATTGACCTGACTATTGTAGACTTGAGTACCATTGTCTGGGGACCTGCTGTTTTGGATTCCTGGTTGCTAAGTAACAGGAGAGTGATTGACAGTTTCCTGACACACTGGAAGCAGGGTTGTGTCAACAGAGTTGCTGACAGGAATACCGTAAATCTTGAGATGTTGATCTGGGATGGGTTAATTTCAGATGGGGGATCCAAGACATTGTGAATGTGTTTCTGACCTACTACTATAGCACTAGAGAATTATTTTGACTGCAAACTTAAGACTGACAAAACATGATTTGTACTTTGTAATTTATACTTCTACAGCAAAATTCAGCTCATGCTAAAATACGTGACTTTGCAGTATCTATGGGAATAAAAGACTGTTGCAACATTGTGAGGAAATTTATGGGGTTATAGGGAGTCAGGATGGAGAGAGGCATTGACCATGATTTTCACAAAAATTTACTACGTCGCTGGGAATCCTGTGAAAGGAAATTATTATTATAATAGCTTTCCCCACAAGTTATGACAGGAAATAATGTATAACACATACCTCACAAAAGAATTGTGAATTTTAAATACAGAATTTAATCTGAAATACCCAGTATACAAAACCAGTCTATCATGCTATGTGGTGCTATGTGGTAGTGTATATCGGTTATGCAGTGCAGATACATACCTTTCATCTATACAGCTAAAGATGATGATGGCTGTTTCTACAGCTAAAGAAGATATGTGGTATATGACAACATTGCAGGCTTATGCATATAAAACTTGTCCTAAAAAAAGCTATGCCTAAGAGGCAATCTGAATGTTACATTCAAAACCGTCCCATTTCCAAAGCCTTAAGAATCACACCTCAGAAGCTAAATGTGTATTTTATACCCATAGTCTACATTGTGATCACCACACTGTCAAGAATCGTTCCAGTCGCATACACATGGCTCAAAGAGCGCCACAATTTCTCCTATCCGTGGTTTTTCCCGTGGGGATGAACAAGAAAGAAAGTCTCTTATCATCGGGGAACATCCGTGGATTCGGCGGGGCCAATTCTTCAACCGTTTGACGCAATTCTCAGATAATGCAGCGATATTATACATCACTTACAATGGAAGTTATAACTGTTACAGTGAAAGATGACTCAGCTGCATTGGGCAAGAAATAAATCTCAAAAAGTGGAAGTGAGGACCGGAAATATGACTTAAAACTTTCCTGAGAGTGCCAGGTTAACGTAAATGTTGAAATTTTTGCAGTGGTGAACTGAAAAACTTATTTCACTGTGAACCAAAAGACTGTAAATGCTCCATTTCCTCCCAGCTACCGCAAGATCAAATCCCTGCAAAATTTCTAGGGCATTAACAGTATTCATTAGACTGGTATGATAGTATCTAATGATGCTATTCTAGCTCTGACTCAATCCTCTAATCGTTTCACTTCCCCAAATAATCTGAAACCCATTTAACAGAGGGTCACTTAGCAATGTTTTATATACTTTGAAATATGGGTGAAATCTCTGATTGGCTCCAAGTTGTGCAGTCATCTGTAACGGGGATCGAACAGGCTTTTGTCGCACTGACTCTGAGAGATATTCAATAGCTGGAATCATTGATCGTGCCAACCCCTTCTTGAGTTACTTTCTTTCAAAGTCTAAAAAAAAGCAGCCCCTGCAGTTCCAAAAAAGCTGGTAGGTGCCCATATCTATGCCAGTTACTCTGTCCCAAGAGCATTTACCAGTCAAAAATCATGAATACAGCATATCCAGAACATGAGATATCAAAGCTGGAAGTTCTGCTGCAGCACCGTAGAAAGCTGCTAGGAGACCCAATATGAAATTCCACCTCTTTTATACCCACCTACAAAATATCATAAAAATCCATCAACAGCTTCTTGAGTTATACTTTTCATAGGCAAACACACAAAAAAACACTATAATAACATAATCTTCTTGGTGAAGATAAAAATGCTCTTCGCAGTTATGTCTGACAGCCAGCTCATGAATAGCTAACAAATGACTGACAAATCCTTACTAAATCCTGTTATATAGAATTAACCCTTCACCTGCTAAGCCTACCCTTCCACATTGAGCTTGTATTGGACACAGGGTCAGGTGGCAAGAAGGAGGTGAAAAGGACAGCGGAAAACACATTTAGGTAGCGGCTTCATTACAGGGTGCCTTAACTTCCTGAAAAGCCAGCTCTATTTCCTATCATCTCCACAGAATTGCCTCGCTTATCACGAACGTACATCTGTTTGGCCACAGGCTCTAATATCGGCGCCTCCTGGCACCGTTCCGGCACAGTGCAGTAGTGAATTCATCACTGCATATTGTTTGATACAACCTGCTCATTTATCGCACCAAAATAGTGCAGAGTTGTGTTAAGACGTCACTACAAAAACTAAGTCTAAATATGATACATTACTAGCAGTGCTCCAGTGAAGTTAGAACTTGTATTCTGATTCTGTAGGTTTAATGTATGGAAAAGGTTCGAAATTGTCTAGAATAAGTTCCTCATTATGCTTTGATGAAATACTCGCGCTTGCTGTTACTTCTATCATCAAGCGTGTTATTGAGCATGTTCAACTATTCTGATTCAGTGTAATGAGCATGATGCTTATCTTTTGTCAGTCACATTGATTAAAACTTTTTACATCCCTGCTAAACCATATTTTGTCTGTTGATATTGTGTGAGGCTATGCTAGATATAATGACTCTCTAAGAGGGAAACATAAAATACTTTTTTGCGAGGCAAAACATGGCATATCATGAATCAACATTTTTGTGAATTTCTTGTTGTATTATTCATCATTGCATATTTTTACCCAGCTTGCTCGAATACATACAAATAGCAGAAAATTGAAGACAGGAAATGATTCCAGGACCTTTGACCTAACTTCCTGTCAGTGTTTCTTACATACCTAGCATGTGGAAACCAATTATTCTTATGTATTCAAAGAACTATGGACAGACAAGCAAACAATTGACAAATAGACAGAAGGAAAACAAAACCTCCGTACAGAAAGGTAAAACAGTATAGGGACCCAGCAATTTCTTGTTATGTCAAAGAGAAGACGGCAAGTTTTCCACTTTAAATTTGTTCTGGCCATCTTATGGGACTGCCTTCATTTCCTAGAATACATGAAACACAATCCACAATTGGTTACAGGCAATCTCCATTAGTCCACAGGAGAATATATATATCAAGCAGCACATGTCTCGTAGCCTGCAACTATTGGGGAAAGTAATGCACTCTGGACAAAGTACTTTTGCGGTGTTGGAGAAGAGCCAAACAGAAGAAATGTCTACTGTATCCCATTCAAATTTGGTGCAGGCCTAATGCACGCTTAATGTTCCCGAGTTTGGCAATAGTTAGAGAAACATGAGCTTCCAAATTGTGTCTACATGTTCAAGTCATCCTTAGGAGCTTAGGCCGGCGTATTTCAGGACAAATTGGCAATGTGAACATGGTGATAACCTTGTTATTCTTCAATTTATGGGATAGAGCAGGGAATGGTATGGAGTAAGAAAGGTTTGGGGCTGAATGACATTCAAACTAGCAGTGTGGTACACAGTGCTGAATTATATTTCTCCCTGTTACTATTTGTTGTGACAAAATGAACAACTACACAGGCACTGCTGTCCATGGTATTATTTCTTGTGCTAAAACAAACATTCATACAGACTTTGTTGTCCCTGGTGCTGTACAGCATAAACAAAAAACAATGCTGTCCCAGGTGCTGAATACCATTCACACTTACACTGCTG